>NW_010262157.1:18018-73083 GCF_000690775.1 Eurypyga helias | reverse complement strand
AGTCTCCAGCAAACTAGCATTTAAGTGTTAACCAAGCTTAACCCTTCCTATTTTAAGTCTTTGGCACTGACACATCCATAAAAAATCCAGGGCAAAAAGTGAATATAATTTCCCAAAGCATAATGATAAAATTTCCTTTTTGGTTACTTAATGCTCCACATTCATTAGTCATAGTGGTGTCACCACCCCTTGTTCCAGCTGCATGTGCTTGGGGAGGGTTTAGAATAGTGCAAGCAATTTCATTTTGCAAGATGCTTTGTGTTCAGAGTTCAGCTGGAGGTTCTGTGGGATGTGGACAGGCATTTTCCTATGGGTTAACTGCAAGCCTGTTTTACGACGGGACCAATGGGTTGGGCAGTTCCTCCACGTGAAGCAATTCAGCAAAGTTGAGGGTTTGTGAGTGATTGCTGTGAACCAGCAAATACCCCCTTTCTGATCCGGGCAGGAAAATATTTGTAGGTGCTTACACACAAATAAATGAACAAAACAAAGAAGGACTGCCCCTGAATGTGATTCTGACAACTTGTTTATACACCAGCACCTCAGGAAATGTTGAATTGTTCTTACCTTGTGGGAAGAAAAATGAACCTATGCTTGGGCAAACTTACATGGCAGATTTTGCCCAAGGGCTGCCTGGCCAGTGGCATGTTCTTTATCTGTATTTGATGCACCTGCTGATCTCAGCCTTATCAGTATGTTTTATAAGTTACTGAATGTCTTTTTCTTGCAGAATTCTGTGCATTTGAACACCCTAACTGTGACTTTTATGTTCATTCACTTGCCATGCTGGTTTTCTTACTGCACGTACTCCCTGCCACAGAAGGGTATTGAGAAATTACTTCTGAAAACTGATCTGAAATTGCAAGAAGTCCCACATCTCTGCTTCCCAGATTTCTTTACAGAATATTGTATTGGATCTGGTACTATATTATACAAGCCACACTGGAACAGCTTAATAGTTTAAGCTTTGTCTTAAATAAAATTTTAAAAAATATCTATTTGGTTTGAAAAAAAAAAAGTCTTTTCTCACTTAAGTTGAGGAGTAAATCTTCTGTCTGCAGTGGCAACTGGTCAAATGACAAAGCTCTGATAGTAGTGGAGAACATTTTTCTGCCTAAAGTTTTTATTTGAGGATGTAATCACTTCAACTGGTTATGTTGGGGTTTTGGGGGTGGGGGATTGGTAGTAGAGGAAGGGATCCTGTGAGAAGCTGCTAGAAGCTTCCCCAGCTCCAAGTTAGACCCACCTCCGTCCATGGCAGAGCCAACTAGCCTCTGTGGTTAACATATTTAAAAGGGGAAAACAAGGAGAACAAGGAGCAGAATCAGAAACAGAGTGGAGAGAGGAGTGGGAGGAGAGAGGAGTGGGGTGTGAGAGAGACAACCAGGTCAGCCTAGAAAGGTGGGGAGGTGAGCTGGAGCAGAGGTTCCCCTGCAGCCCGTGGGGAGAGGGCAGGCTGTGCCCTGCAGCCATGGAGGGTCACGGGGGAGCAGAGACCCCCCTGCAGCCCGGGGAGGGCCCCACACCGGAGTAGGGGGATTTGCCTGAAGAACCTGTGACTCTGTGGGAAGCCCACACTGGAGCAGTCTGCTCCTGAAGAACTGCACCCCATGGGAGGGACCCAGGCAGGAGCAGTTCATGAAGAACTGCAGCCCGTGGGAAGGGCTCAGGTTGGAGCAGTTCATGGAGGACTGTCTCCCATGGGAGGGACCCCACACCGGAGCAGGGGCAGAGTGTGAGGAGTCCTCCCCTGAGGAGGAAGGAGTGGCAGAGACAATGTGTGATGAACTGACCTCAACCCCCATTCCCTGTCCTCCTGTGCTGCTAGAGTAGAAGTAGTAGAGAAATGGAGTGCAAAGCTGAGCCTGGGAAGAGGAGAGGTGTGTTTTTAAGCCTTTTTTGCTTTTTCTCTCATTGTCCTACTCTGATTTGATTGGTAACTGATTAAATTGATTTTTCTTCCTCAAGTTGAGTCTGTTGTGCCTGTGTGACTGTAACAGGTGGGTGTTCCCTCCCTGTCTGTCTCGACCCATGAGCTTTCCCTTTCCTCATATTTTCTCCTCCCCATCCCACTGGGGGAAACTCTGAGCGAGTGTCTGGCTGGGCCTAAATCACATGTCTGCTTAAGGATTTATAATTCCCAATCTCTTCATTCTAGCATAGCCTAATCTGAAGGATGGCAGATTAGCAGACACAAGTCAGGCTGGGAAGAGGAAAAATCTTCAGCTGTGACCTATTTTGGCTGCAGCATTGTTGGAAAAAGAGGCACCACCTCATCCTCCCCCCACATGGTATTAGCCAAGCAGCGTCCCTTTTTTTTGGGATGGCAGTGCTGCTATCAAAGAAGTATTGAGGAGGACACAAGGAATTGAGAAACAGCAGTGGCAAAGCACCAAACTTGCCCTGAGAGAGCACAGGTTGAGTGGATGCAATCTGAAGAGAATTTACTGTGAGGGGAGATGTGCTGACTAACTCGTCCTTGCTGGACATTTGATGCAAAAGTGCACTGAGGCATTTTCCGCTAAGCAAATCCAGCAGAGAGTGGTTGGGAATGAAGAGCCTAGACAGGATCACTTTAATTTTCATCTGTTTAAATGGCTGGTCCTCCAAAGCTGCTTCTTACTGAAAGTGAAAGCAGGGTGAAAATCAGATTTGAGGTCTGGTAGATTTTTTTCACCCTGGTTTGGTTGAAATGGTTGGGTGTTCTGTGTTTGGTTTTCATTCCAGCCTCATGAAAGCAGTGTAGAGTGAAGATGAGGTATCCTTCTGCAGACATACCCTACTTCAATGTTACTGTACAATGAAAACAGAACATATCAGGACTTCAAAAAAGCAAGAAGTAAGTATAGAGGCTTAACTTGACAGAAACTATTCACTTGATTATTAGTGGAGGTATACAAGGAGGGGCAATAGAGACAGGAAGTCTTTGTAGAAGTCTACGCAGAAGAAACTGAAGTAGCAAACTCTAAGCAAGGTAAAGGGTGGAGCAGACACAGGTTGAAGCCAAGAGACAATGCTTTCACCAACTTACCTCCTTCCCTTTCTGGAGAAATCCACCACAGGGAACCTTGTGAAAGAGGATTTTAGAAAATACACAGATGACAGCAAATGTTTTGCATTGAATTAGACATAATTTCCAGAGAGTCTGTTTTTCTCATTTCTAACATCCAGCATTAACTGTGACAGTCTAGACAATGGCAACAGAACCCTAAATCCTGCTGTAATTTTTACTTGTACAGTCACGGTAAAAATTGTTCAGAACAATATTGGTCTGAGGAAGCACAGAGAATACTAATTTCTGACATTTCTTCCATCAAAATCAGATGAAATGCTGAATTCAAAATAAATGCACTGATTACAGTATCGAAGTATGATTTATCAAAGCTGCATTACAGTCAGTGTAATGTCATACTGGTTTTATAATGTATGTACATGCCTAAATCAGCTGTATTTTGCACAACTCTATATCCTTATTTTCAGTTTAAGTTCTTCACATTTCATAGCATTTCCAGCTAAAATATCATCCCCTGGTTTAGAAGATTAAACTAATCTTCATCTCATGGCAACAGCTCTGATTGGCATCCTAACACTGCTGTTAGCCAAATGATTTTGTGACGCTAGACGTTCATATTAAGCTAAATTAGCAGTAGTCATACGCTGAAGTTACAGTACATAACATCATCACAGAGTGGGAAATTGTTTGTTTGAAGCGATTTCCTATTTAGCCACAGTGGGCAGCTCATCAACTGTTCAGGGCTTTGCATGTGGGAAATGTGAGAAGGAATTTAGGACTGAAAAAGGAATACTTTGATGACCATACCCTCATCCAATATATAGTGTCATTGCCAGTGGACCATACAGCCCTGATCTGAATGGAGAAGGAGATATATAAATCTCAATGAATTAATCATTGCAGGTTCACTTGCTGGCATGGCCAGAGAGAGGTTGGTGTGGTGCAGTGGTACAGACTTCACAGTATCTTGGAAAATTCACTGCCTGGCCATAACTCTTCAGACCTCAGCAGAATTAACCTGAATTACACAAGTTCATATCTTGACCTTAAATGATAAGCAATTACATAATTAGTCATTGGCATAAGATATCTACTAGAACTGTTTGGAAAAGAAAACATTCTATAGAAAATTATTGAAAATTTGTCGGAAAAAAAGAATATAAAGAAGAGTTTTTTTTCAGAATCTGAAAGTGTTTGAAAGAAAGCAAAGCCTTCTGCAGAAAGGTTTTGTTTAATAAACCCCCTACTTTTCCCAAAGTGTGAATAGAAAACACTAGGTGAGTCCCAGTGCTGGGGAGTGGATGATCTTATCAGACTTCTGTACAAACAGAACCACAGGCCCCCTTCCATCCAGGCTCTTTGCTCAGGAAAAAGCAATGAGAAGATCACAGCTGAAGATTTTAAATGCAACAGTGCACGTGTATTCCCACCCACCAGAGAAGCAGTATATACCTCCAGAAATGTGCTTCTGTGTATGTGACTTAAACCATCATTTACCTCTTTTTCATTTTTTCCTTTTTGCCATCTCTGAAGCCATTTCATTCGTGCACATTCATATCTAGGCTGCTTTTTGGTTTAGAGAGAAGACTTATAAATATAATCCACAGGGGCTCAGGACCTCACAATAGGTATTAAAAACATTTTTTTGACCTTTTAATTTTATACCAAATGCTGCTAAGCAATTAAGGCAATAAATCTGTGTAAACTGAATGTATAATTCCTCTTAGGAATATAAATGTGAGAAAATTAAATGTCAACATCTACCTTGGTGTTTACAAGTGCAGTCATAGCATGTGAATTCATTGCCTTACCTGAATTCCAATTTTGTATATGTTGCTGTTAGAGGGACTTTTTTTTTTTTTTTTAGATGAGTTCAGATACATAATCTCTTTGGTAGCGCTGAAATGTCCCACTTGTGAGAGACTTTCTCTGACACTGTTTATTGCTGATGCTGTATAAGCAGGTGCAAAACCAATTTGCCTGGTTTTAAGATAAGCACAGCGTCAGAGTCTCAGGCACATGAGAGTTGATGGCAGTTCTCAGCTCTGGCAGTGAGGTAGCCTGGTCCACATAATCTTACCTCTGTGTTCTGTTTCCTTTTACAGTATTTCTTGTCTCATTGGACTTTAAAACTTTTGGAGGCAAGAACTGAGTCCTGTTCTGCTTTTATACTGTCCCTGCTGACATCAGGGGACCACGTAATCAGTCACAGACTAAGCTGAGGCTTATACATGGTACATAAACACAAACACTAATAATACAGATTTCCCCCTTCTGTCTGTCCTGTGCATTGGGAAGGAAAGGGAAGAGGAAGCAGAGCATTTTTTTGCATTAAGGCACCATCTAGAAGCTCCTACAGTTTGGAACTGGCATCATGATAGCTATGCACTTCCTAATGACCCAAGAAGTCCCTGCAACTAAAAAAAGACAAAGAAAAATCCTTCTCTTCACATATCTTGTTTATAAAGTGCGGATTCCATCTCAAGACAGGATGGTTTTAAATTAAAAGGTTGTTATTGAGAGGTTTTGATTTGGTTTAGTACTGTTTTTGTAATGTATCCTCAACTAGCTAGTCCTACCAGAATACAGGAGTTGTCTCCTGTTATTTTAGTGTAGACTAGTCTGGGTGGTTTTCACTGTTCCACTGCCAAAGGGAATTGACAACACTTCTGTGGACATCACTTCTGTCTCATCTACCAGCCTATGCTCAGGTGGATCAAGAGCCACTGTTGCATAATGAAGCTGACAAGAATATTTCCTCAGCAAAATGTGAATCTTTGCCCTTTCGTTGTTTTTTTTTTCCTTGACAGTTGAAGATACAGCCTGACAATCAAGTAGGTGTCAGCCTAATTAACATTTCCATCAATTAAAAATGTGTTAAGAAGGGGAGAGTTTGAATTTAACATTCCATTTTCTTGCATTTTTATGCTACTAAAATAATAAAATGGCAGTGGATGTCACTGTCTCCGACTGACATCCTCAGAGAGAAATAACCTTGCTTCTGGTGCTAGCTGAAATGCAAGCAGAAATAACATCTGTGAAGCCAAACCAATAACCCCCTTTCTGGAGTTTTAGGAAAGTTGATTCACTCAAATCCAATTAAAAGAATAAGTCCGTGAATTAATTACATTGCCCTTCTACTGAAGTTGAGGCTTAAATGGTTTGCTGCATTTGACAGAAAAGCAAAATAGCTTTTATAGAATAGTGAACTGAAACAGAGTTTCTGCCTTTGAGGTACGCTGGGAATTGAGTGCTCAGCTCACATTAAATGGTAAACTTGACTATTTCCATGTAGTTCCTTAATGGGTTCATCTATACTTGCAAGTACTTGCATGTTTACCTTAGTAATCACTTACAGGGATGAACTGCTTCTGAGCAGATGTACATTGACAATTACCTCACACATTTTCAAGAGGAGACAGCCTTTTTCCAGCAGACTTTCTTGTGGCCACATGTCAGGTTTCCCTAGTCCAGCTGTGCAATGCTGTGGTGGGTTGATCTTGGTTAAGGATCAAACACCCACCCAGCCACTCACTCACTCACTCTTTCTCCTGAACAGTACAGAGAGAGAAAATTGTGTGAAAAAGCTTATGGGTCAGGGTAAAGACAGGGAAATTGCTTACCAATTATCTTCATGGGCAAAACAGACACCACTCAGGGAAAACAAATTTAATTTATTGCAAATTAAAAATGTAATAGGATGGTAAGAAACAAAGACAAAATCTGCAGCACCTTCCCTACATCCTCTCCTTCATCCCAGGCTCAACTTCAGTCCTTCATTCCCAATTCCTCCACCTCCTGCTCCCCCAGCTAGCACAGCGGAAATGGGGAATGAGGGGGTTACAGTCAGTCCATAACAACTCTCTGCTGCTTCTTCGTCCTCACACTTTTCCACTGTTCCAGCATAGGTCCTTCTCAGGCATTGCCATCCTTCAGGATAAACCTGATCCAGCATAGGGTCCTCCACGGATTGCAGTGTCAATATCTCCTCTGGCATGGTGTCCGCCATGGGCTGCAGTGTGGATATCTCCTCCAATGTGGTCCTCTCCATGTAAGGAAATACTTGTTCCAGCACCTGGAACACCTCCCCACCTCCTTCTTTTGACCTTGGTGTTTGTGCTGCTGTTCCTCAGTATGCGTCCAGCATTTTCTGCAGTTATTCTAACAATATTCCTGACTTCATGTGGAAGACAGTTCTTTAGGTGTCTTCTCAGCTTGATGGCCAAAGCTGGTTAGGTTGGCATCAGATTTTCCTCACTCGCAGAATGTATCTCCTTCCTTATGCACAGTCTCATGAAACCTGGGGACACCCCAATTTTGAATCTGTCTTCTCTAAACTATTATTTCTCTTCAGAGATGATAAAGAGTTCTGGGTTTGCTGATGGCAGTCCCTCCTCCCAGGCATAAGGTGTCCTGTGAAGGTTTCCAACAGGAAGGTACCGTAAGAATTTCACACTGGGGTAAAGGAGATACTCTCTTACAGTTTTAATATTCTTCTACTATAAACTAGTGAACATTTTATAAGCAGACTTTTGAAACATCTATCAAGAGTTGATAATTAATAGAGGCACTCCTGTGCACCAATATGTTGTTCCCTGTTCAAAGAACTGTACTATAATTAGCTACACTCAACACAATTTAGAGCTTCAAGTATTGGTGAAAACAGAAATTATTCTTACCTACATTATGCTGATTCACACCTTGTATAATGCTGGGCAATTGCAATGCCCCTTAAAATTAAGAGCACACTTAATGTGCATCTAATCCTTCTACACTTTTTGCAATATTAACTTTTAACTGTTGTTTACATACCAGTTGGGCTGTTACAGATAGTCTCTGAATCATACACAGAGTCAGGACAAAGGTCATAAGCCAGGTACTGATGTTTATTAGCGAAATAAAAGAATATAGGGTCATTTGGATTGACTTAGTTTTGGGGTTTTTATTTATTAAAAAAAAAACCAAAACTCCCTGTTGAATAAATTTTACAAAATAACCTGCATAGGTATATGAAGTATGACTGAGAATAGTATCTGAAAGCAGAGGGTTTTGGTAAAGCTGGGAAATTGGAGTGACAAAAGAAATGCTTCCTTATCTAATCAGTATGTACATTCTGCTTAAAGAAAAAAAAGAAAGATAACTGAAGCCTAACAAAAAGGCTTCACTAGACTTTAATTCATAAGTCAGATCTCTTCAAACATTGAATTTTATGAAGTATTGTAAATTTAATTTGACATTTTCTAGTTGCATATCAAATTAGTATGCTACTTACAATATTACTACATCCTATGCATTGTACTACATATCTATTATATTTTGGTGTGTTGACCCTGGCTGGAGGGCAGAGGCCCAGCAAAGCTGCTCTGTCACTCACTGCCCTTCTCACCTGGGCAGGGAAGAGACAATATAACAAAAAGCTCATGGGTCAAGACAAGGACAGGGAGGGACCACTCAGCAGTTACTGTCACAGGCAAAACAGACTCGACTTGAGGAAGATTTTTTATTTAATTTATTATCAATCAAATCACGAGTAGAAGAGAACTAAAATCAAATCTAAACACCTTTCCTGAGTTCAGCTTCACTCCTGTCTTCTCCTGCCCCTCAGTAGCGCAGAGGAATGGGGGCTGTGGTGAGTTCATCACACGCTGTCTCTGCTGCTCCTTCTTCCTCAGGGGAGGACTCCTCACACTCTGCCCCTGCTCCAGCGTGGGGTCCCTCCCACGGGGGCCAGTCCTCCATGAACTGCTCCAACATGGGTCCTTTCCACGGGCTGCAGTTCTTCCTGAACTGCTCCAGTGTGGATCCCTCCTGTGGGGTGCCTTCCTTTGGGAGCAGCCTGCTCCAGCCTGGGTTCCCCCAGGGTCACAAGTCCTGCCAGCAAACCTGCTCCAGCCTGGGCTCCTCTTTCCTTGGGGCCACAGGTCCTGCCAGGAGCCTGCCCCAGCACAGGCTTCCCATGGCTCATAGCCTCCTTTGGGTGTCCTCCTGCTCCAGTGTGGGGTCCTCCCTGGGTCGCACCTCCCTTTTTTTCCTTCTTCTTAAATATGTTATCCCAGAGACACTATGACTGTTGCTGATGGGCTTGGCCTTGGCCAGTGGCAGGTCTGCCTTGGAGCTGGCTGGCATGGGCTCTACTGACATAAGGGAGGCTGCACAGAACCCACCCCTGTAGTCCCCTTGCTACCAAAACCTTGTCATGCAGACTCAATACGTATATATAATGTATTTTTGCATATTTCATATAAATGCAAACTATTTCTCAGTGGTTAACTTTGGAATTAGTAACTCTGAGTAGTTTTTACCCTGTCTTCAAGAAAGATTTCTTCCTTTTTATGTGGAATTGAGGGAGTCTTCTGTATTAGGAGATATTACCCTAGAAATATAAGACTCCAATGTACGTCCTATGAGAAACTTAATTTAGGAATTTATGCAGATAAAAGAAAACTGTCAGAGTTGCTGTAGGCAGACGCTGGTTGATACTAGCATGCTTAGAAAGATGCTTTGAAATCTCTCATTCTGTGACTGAAGTCTGTCTTTTGGAGCTCAGCTGAAAGATGACTATACTAGCTTCTGTACCTGCTTCTGTGGGGTACTTGATCATTTCTAACTCATAAAGAAGAGCCACTCACTGAAGCACCAGGTCCAGGTGGGAATCAAAGCTGTGCGGGAGGCAGTTTGGGAGAGCTGGCTGTTAATTGCAGCCAGTTCTCAAACTGAGTGTCACCAAATCCAAGAGGATCTTGGGCCTCCCTGCTGCTGCTCCACTCCCAAGAAATGCAACACTGATGTCTGGTTCCGTGGGTGGCTGGTGCTCTCTGACCTGCTCAGCCTTAGACTCCAAATGCCTAACCCTTGCTGTAATCTTGTATCCTAGCATCTGGAACCAGACAGTATTTATTGGGCAGAAGATAATCCTGTTGTCAGTGGTCTAAGGAAAAATGCTTAAGAGAATAATGGAGTTGAAAATAAACGGAAACGAAAACCTCACCTTCCATACACAGAGTCCCACGAGCTCTTGGAAACCAGAGGAAACTCGATTGGAGCATAGAAGCTATGGGACCAAATAGTTTCTTATTAACTCACCTCAACAAGTGCTAACAGCAGTTCATGGGAGGTGTAGGTGTTTGCTCTTTTCTTTCTGTGCCAGAAAAGGTTTCTGAATATAGGAAGGAATATATTTCTGAATATATTTCTGGTGCCAGGAGATAGCTGAAATCTTGTTTTATCTAGGAGAGCAAAAGTTCTTGAAGTGCTGTTGTTGTCTCCTGGGAGGTATTACTGTTCTTTATTACATGGTTAGCAGAAGCACATACCTCACATTTTCACTGTAAAATTTTTAGTTTCAGAAGCTTTGGTGCAATATTAGAAAAAAAAAGAAAACCTCTCAGCTTCCAAAATATTTTTCTCAGTTTTTTTTCTGTTGCAGCTAAAGAAGTAACATTAGTTTTCCATATTTCCCCAAGTAAGAAGACAAATAGAAACTAAGATCTACTTCTTCAAAGGGGTTGAACCAATTCATGACACTGTTTAGGTTTAGTTCTGAAGTTATTTAGTCAGACAAAATCCTCTGCTTGTATAAGGAGAAATGTATCCATCACCACACAGTTTGCTGACACTGGCTAACAGAACACATGCCTGTGTTTTGGCAGGGAGATGGCAGATGTCATCCTGCAGGAAGCCTGGGGGAAAAGTGAAGACATGACCTCAAACTGTACTTCTGCCTTCAGCCTGGCAGTGCACACCCTGTCACCCTTCCCACAACATGTTGCGCTTAAGACCTATGTCGCCCAACGCTGAAGATGCTGCAGTCAGTGGGGAATGTAAATAGCCAGAGTTCATTTTTCAGTGGTTTTATGCTCCTGCTATTTGTCATACACTTGTCTGGCTGTGAGTGGCTGGCAGAGATGCAGGTTTCACAGAATCATAGAATGGTATGCGAGGCGTAGGTAGAAGAAGAGGCTCAGGCCAACCCCCCTGCCATGGGCAAGGACACCTTCCACTAGACCAGGTTGCTCAAAGCCTCATCCAGCCTGGCCTTGAACACTCCCAGGGATGGGGCATCCACAGCTTCTCTGGGCAACCTGTTCCAGTGCCTCACCACCCTCTCTGGGAAGAATTTTTTTCTGATGTCCAATCTAAAACTACTCTCTTTCAATTTAAACCCAGTCCTGTCACTACAGACCATTGTAAAATGTCATCCCCCCCCCACCCCGGCTTCCTTGTAGCCCCTTCAGGTACTGGAATGTGCTATAAGGTCTCCCCGGAGCCTTCTCTTCTCCAGGCTGAACAAGCCCAGCTCTCTCAGCCTGTCCCCATAGCAGAGGTGCTCCAGCCCTCTGAGCATCTTCGTGGCCTCCTCTGGACCAACTGGTCCTCACTCCAACTGGTCAAGATCCTTCTTATGTTGGGATTCCCAGAGCTGGACACAGTACTGCAAGTGGGGTCCCATGAGAGCTGAGTAGTAGTTTCATAGGGAGAAGAACAGCAGGGAATGCATGTGACCTTGTTGACAGGCCATTCCCTGTTTTGTTGCACAGAAACCAGTGATTTTTTGGCCATAAGTAGGCGGTTGTGTTAGCCACCCATCCTGAGGTCAGTGAGGTTAAATTTCTGCCCTGCTCTCCAGAAGATGGACTCTTTGTTGACTCTTGCTCTTCCATGGCTTCGGAAGCTTCCACAGTGCAACCACTGAATGCACAGCAAAATCAGGCTCATGCACAGATGTGAGTATCTTCTGATTCAGCAGAGCAGATGCAATTTCTGTGCATGTCAGGAAGCCAAATATCCCTCCGAAATACAGAGGTGAACTCCTAGGGGAGATGTGTTATACTGCAAAGAGCTGAGGGCAAATTGAACTTGAGAAGAGAGACAGGCAGAGTGTAAAAGCTGCATGAATATGTAAGGCAAGAGGATTTCTGCAGAAGACATTATTGCAGACTCAGCTGTAATTAAACTGCCCACAGCTGCTGTTTCTCTGTCACCTTTGGAAGCGGAAGATGCTTTAACAAGCAGCAAAGTCAAAGGAAAACTTTAGGTATAACCTAAGATCGCAAGTTGCTCACTGTGACCTAAGAGAAAACCATTTCATTTTACTTTGTCACCTTACAAACATCCATGATCAGAATTGAATAAACTACTTTACTTTGGGAATATTTTGAAGCAGATTTCCTTGAAAACATGGCAAACCCCTTCATTTCATATATGCATCTTGGTGGTTTATTTCTCTTCCCAGTGGGAAGGGAGAGGGAAGATTAAAAAGAAAAGGAAAATATTCAGGAGTTTTCAGAAGGGTTTTTGTTTGTTTGTTTGTTTGGTTTGTTTGTTTGTTTTTCCCACTTTATTGCTTGCTATTTAAAAATTGTGCTTGTGAAAGATGGGAAGAAAACAAAGAATGAGTCTCTTTAGAAGGAGGAAAAATTGAGGAATTCTCCCATTCTTCCTATTCACTCTTTTCCCCTACTATTTCTAGCAGAAGGAAGAAGAGAGAGAGGGAAGTAAAACAACTAATTGAGAAAGTTGATGACAGGGAATCCAAATATCAATTTAATTTAATAAGCAACTATATTTGCTCTTAAAATTTTAGTCAATATTTCCCATGGAAGAATACTTTTAAAACCATCTCTCGTTGTTACGCGTCTTAATTTGTGTATATGGCACTCTAACTCTGTGCAAGAAGACAAAATCATTCTGAAGTGTTTGCCTCAGCACAGGCAGATGTGGCAAGAAGTCTAGCTCTAAGATACATTACTGGAAATGGATGCTATTCTTGCTGACACCAGATACGTCTCTCTGAGGTAAGAAGATAGGCAGAGCACTGTAATGCTGCAAAAAGTATTTGGGAATCATGGAATGGTTTGGGTTGGAAGGGACCTTAAAGACCATCTAGTTCCAACCCCCCTGCCATGGGCAGGGACACCTTCCACTAGACCAGGTTGCTCAAAGCCTCATCCAGCCTGGCCTTGAACACTTCCAGGGATGGGTCATCTACACCTTCTCTGGGCAACATACAGTCAATGAGTGAAGTGAAACTGAGGTTAACTCAGGGAAACTCAAATTGAATTTCCAGGGTAGCATTCAAAAAACATATATGAGGAACAGAGTAAGTCTGCATATGTGAAAAAAAGGAACAAGGAGTGTGAGTTTGTAGGCAGGAAATAAAAAGCAAATTGATAACCGTGCTGTAACTGCGTTGTTAAATGGCCACTCTCCTCTTGTAAATGTTTTGTTTTTATCTGTCCTGTTCTTTCTTATGAACTTTCAAATGGGACAACAGGCATTTTTTTAATTAAAGATATCAGGTATGAACACGTTGTTCATAGGTTATTAACTTTATATCAAACTATTCTTCAAATGATGTATTTTGCTTCTTGAGGGATCCTGCAGCAAAGTAACATACTACGATCTGCTTAATCAGAGGCTCTAAGGCATCAGAGTTAAAGTTAATTAGGATTTATGAGACTTTGGCGGGAGTATAATTTGTATGTGAACACTAGAGGTGATAAGGGGTTTCAGATGATGACTATAGATCTCAGCTGAGCTCGGGTACCACAATTGGACATGATAAATCTTTAGGAACACATTACACATTATTCTTCCATTTCATCTTATTTTCAGTTAGAAGGTTAAGGCAGGGAAAATACTGTGCACATGACAATTTTGGGGCCTGCCCTTTCTTAAAACTGGTGCTGGGACTGAAGCAGCAATCAACATCTGCTTAAAAAGCATTTCTTTTCAGTAAAGTCTCAGCTGCTGAAACAGCACCTCCCCATTCAGATGCCCATCCTGCTTTTCTCTTAACACCTGGATCATATCCCAACATGAGGAGGAATATGCTTGCTGAGCGTTTACTGGGGACTCTGTCAGAGGAATACAAACCTGCTCCAGTGATTTCAGACTAAGTGCTCTGGAGAGCTCTTTGGACCATTCCACTGAAGACAGCTGTTCTGTTGTAAAAGTCGGCTTAACATATGGTTTATAGTGTTCATATATTTATATGATATACAGTATAAAATAAAACAAAAGGTGCTTGAATTCTATGAAGACAGCAAATTGCTATAAGCAGAAATGGAGGGAGGACAGTGATTATATACAATCTGTACTAGACTAGCAGGAAACATTACCAGTAAAAAGAGAGGAACCATTAAAGGGAGGATTTCACTACTAGGACACCTGTGTACTTGGCAGCTAATACCAACAGATATTTGATGAATGAAACCTCTCTAGAAGCTTCTGGTGATGATATCATTATTTTGCATTTGTCATGCTGTTGCTCTGTTGGGGCAGCTTGGTGGGAGACTCTGAAAGTTGACCGTGTAGGATTTTTGTTGTGTATGTCTATGTTTTTATGAATTACAGAAATTATTAATCCTGGAGGGGACTTGAAAAAGTCCTCTTAGCCCCATCCCTCATCTGGGGAATGGTAATTGTATGACCTTGGCACTGCTTATAGCCTTGTTAAAAGTGCCAAATAATCTGAAGATCCATGTTTCCACGTATCACTAAGTTTAGTAGGGTTTTTTTCTTATATCTGGATTATTTATCTTTTGTGACAAAGAACTTTGTTCCGTATCTGGTGCAAAATCATAGAACCATACCTTAAAGATCATCTATTTCCAATCCCCCTGCCATGGGCAGGGACACCTTCCACTAGACCAGGTTGCTCAAAGCCTCATCCAGCCTGGCCTTGAACACTTCCAGGGATGGGGCATGAACACTTCCAGGGATGGGGCATCCACAGCATCTCTGGGCAACCTGTTCCAGTGCTTCACCAGCCTCACTGTGAAGAATTTCTGCCTTATACCTAATCTAAATAAAACCACTGATTGCAATTCTCTTTATGAAAATTTTTAATATTGGAAGACACTTGGTAGACATGCAAAACATTGGACTTCTGTTTCTCTTTTAATAGTGTTTCCATTAATGAGAGGTATGTTGCCATGTCCATCTTCAAGTCTTTTTATTCTAGATGGAAGATACAAAATTCTTGCCAACCATTTCTCATCAGTCTGTTCCTAAAGATCTCAGAAATATTGTTATTCTCTTCTGGGATTTTCCCATTATTTTTACATTTTGGTACTCTGGACAGGTTCTCAACATTGCTGAATGGGGCAGAAAAATGACATGCTTTTCCACTTCTGTAACCTCTGTTTGTACATCCCACAATTGCATTAAAGTTTCTTGAAGCAGCATGTTTTGGCTCATATTCAGCTTTTAATCTGCTATAACCCGCAGTTATTATTTTTCTTTTTCTGTAATGTCCTTACTTTGTTAGCAGAGGCAGTGACAGCTAGCAGATGCAGCCTAGAGGTACCAAGTAGAGGTGTGTTTACAAGCTGCCCCTTAGTCTACATGGCTGTATATCCTGGTGTAATCTCCAGTCAGGATCTTAAAAGGCAGTGATGATTTCAGAGACTGGACTTCGGAGCTGTTAACAGCATTTCAATAATTTGTAATATACTTGAGAAATCAGAGTAATCAGTTACATGTTTGTAAGTAGTGGCAGAGTTCTTGGCTTATTTCTGCACTCTTTTGGGATAAGTGGGGAGAAGAGGGGATATCAAACACAGAGTCAGTGCTAATACCCCATGTCCCACATGGAGCTCTATACATTTCTCCCTGATGATCTTGCATGAACCTCAAACTGACTCCAGAAAATTACAACTGCAACTCATCAGTTTAACTCAGTTTCCTGCCATGACAAGGAACTGAACAGTCATAACCAAAGGAAGAAAATTTTGAGTTATTTCGAGACGAGAACACGACAGTGTGGCTTTTTTTAATGAGAGAGGCATCTTCCAGTGAAGGAAACAGACTTTTGTGACAGAGCTATGGAACTGTTGTTTCTTCTGCAGAGAGTTTCAGGCTGCATTTCTATTTAATTGGCATCAAGCCTACCATCAAGCCCACTTTCAGAGTTACACTTTCCTCTGAACTTTAATTTGCACTTGAAACTACTCTCCACTGACTAAACACTGTCTTACTATTACTATTTTCTCACCTACAACTTTTTCTTTTAGAAAGTAACTCTGGTCTCACCTAAGATATTCCTCTCCTGATCCCTCACCATTTTTTCTCTGCTTCACTGCCATGAGTTTGGTTGAAGGGATAAACTAAGACAGCAAGCAATCAAACAGTTGGCAATGAAGTTAAAGTTGGTACAAGCCTAATGGGGAAACTTATTGTGAACAAAATTGTACAAAACTAAGCACTGTCATTTTCAAATCACCTGACTACTCAGCTGTTCAGGGAGCAGTGGGTACTTGGGGTACATGGGGTGTGAAGGGGTACATGGGTACCATGCCACCGGCTGTGCATGCATTCAGCCCTCTGTTCCAGGTGTCACAGGTTCTTTGTTCTGATCACTTTTATAAGTTTTACAGTTCTTCCTTTGAGGCTGGTAGTGCTTACCTCAGCAGCTGCCTTTCCTCCACCACCTTTTATATTCCTTTTTTGTTCTTCTTCTGTCTTGGTTAGGGAGTGGTAAATCACACTGTGGCAGGTACTCTTTGTTTTCTTTTTGAGGGTGAGGTTAAGTATAGTTATGTATCTCTCGTTGTTGGATAATAACTGGGTTTGTTGCACCAAATACAAGCTGTTAGCCTACAGCATCATCCTCTTGACTGTTTGTCCTCCTTCATCTTACCTCTTAATTGTTTTTCAGCTGAGCAGCATTTCCTAGGTTATCACAAAGTAAATCTGTGGTACAACTAGTTAGACTCTTTTCTGTGGGAAGCAACTATTTCAGTTCAAATGAATCTCAGTAAGCATAAACAGAGAAGAGCAACATACATCCCAAGGCCTGGTAGGTATTGTTTTTCCAAACCATGGCTGCACAGGAAAACAAGTTAAACAGAACCTGACCTTAGCCTGAAGTGAAGTCACAGATCTGTTATCTGCCTCTCTGGGTACCTGAGTAAGCCCAAGGTATAGTTACTGTCAGACTTTGGGAAAGTATTTTTCATTTTCCTTCTTCTTTTTCTGTGGGAAAAAACTCACACACAACGGCAAATAGAAAATCCCTCACTCATATGAAATAAGAGAGCTTTGACATCTGAGTTCTTAATGACTTTCCTCTGTGCATGCGGCAGAGTTCTCCTTGGGGAACTTGCTCTGTCAAAGACTTGGAGGACAATGTTGCTGGCTGTCAGGGATCTCACAAAGCAAAGACCAGCTAAAAGAAGAGGGGTAGTACAGGAGTTGTTCTTCTAGAAACAGGCATGGTGGAAAACCTATTGCTGTGAGGCTGTCTTCAAGTTAAGCCTCTCGCAGAGAATGATTACAGGGTGCTATTTGCTCTTTTGCCACTTTTTCTAGAATCCTGTGGTGTCTGCAGAGAGGCAGGCAGAAAAGCCTCCCCATACTGTTTTGAGCATGCTCCCCCAGCTCAAAACACAGCACTAGGCTCTGTCCTGAGCAGTCAGAGCTGGAGTATTGCTGTTAGGTAAAAGGAGTTTGATAATACCTTCAGAGAAACTAAAATCTGAAGTCCAAGGTCAGATCCTTTCTTTTATTTCTATTACTGAGAAATACATATATGTGTATTTATATATATATGAAAACTGTGCTAATGTGTATGAGGGGAAGGAGAAGCAGGAGGAGGGGAAAGAATAAAAATTATCCTATTTGTTGTTTTCATCCTATTTCCTACAACAGAAGCTGCTCCTTCCTCCTTTCCTTGCTGCAGCTGTGTGGCCATTACAGTGCCTACAGTAATAATATGATAGTGCTGCTGACAAAGGTAAAGCCCAATTGCTGTAAACAATGATTAAAAGATTGTTGCACAGAAACAGGTGATTTTGTGCACAGCTAGTTAAAATGAATATACATTTTTCCCAGCCATGTGCTTGCAAAATTAGCCCACATGTTTAGGAACCATTTTCAATTAACATTAGTTTGCTTTTATGCCTGCACATTTCACACTCCATTAACTGTCAGTACCTTGTACGGGATCTGTCAACATAAAAGCTTCTCTTTTTTTCCTCACACAATGAAAAGCTAACGAGGATGCCTTACAGAGAGAAATAAGTAAATAGATTTTCTTTAAAAAAAAAAAAAAGTTGACTCCAGGGGAAATATTTCTAATTGAGAAACTGGCATCTTACTACCCGGGAAAACAGACCAGCATCTTACTACCTGGGAGAACAGACCAGCATCTCACTGCCTGGGAGAACAGACTAGCACTGATAACTTTGTGTTCCATCCTTGTAGTTGATATGATCTGGAAAGTTAGTCATCTCTCCCTAACAGCCACCTATGTTTCATTGGCTGGGTTTCCCTGTAGACTTCATTGACTACAGTGAACAGGGACTTGAAGAAATAGCCCACACACAGATCCACTACCAGTAAGAATGCTCTAGGATATCTTGGCTTATTCTTCAGGGAGAGGGTGGTGAGGCACTGTAACAGGTTGCCCAGAGAAGCTGTGGATGCCCCATCCCTGGGAGTGTTCAAGGCCAGGCTGGAAGAGGCTTTGAGCAACCTGGTCTAGTGGCAGGTGTCCCTGCCCATGGCAGGGGGGTTGGAACTAGATGGTCTTTAAGTCTCTTCCAACCTAAATCATTGTATGATTCTATATTTCAGTACAGTGATCTGTTCCAAAGAACCAGCATCTCCACCACTTGATGATATTGATGATCCTGGTCTTTCACCTCCTCCACACCATATACACAGTCCCTGTCTACTTAAATTGTACATATTTAGGGCACTACACACTGTCACTCTCTATTCTACTTACCAAGAATGTATCTTTGGTAGATACCTCTACTCAATTTACCTGCATACACTTAAATCCTTAAATCAAACAAAGAAATTGTTCTTACTTGTAAAACTTAGATTTACACGTCAGCTTTGGAAAAGAGAGAAAAAAATAAGCGTAACTGGCAGGGATACAGAGAATCCTGGATGATAGGAAAGTGGGTGGGTCATGAACAACCTTTAAGGAAAAAAGAAGCAATAGTGCTATGTTCCATTTTATATTATGAATGCAGAAATGTTTTCAAAGGGCTAAACAAATGAAATTTGAGGGTAAACAAGTTCAGATGCCAACAAACCTGAATAATGGGTTCTGTAGGTTATATGATTATACAGGATGGCACAGCCAGGCACAGCATAGAACATTTTATTTGGTCACCATCTTTGGTCTTGCTCTTGTGGAAAGCTTCAGCTCAGCCAGACTGCTCTTGAGTATTATCTACCAAGTCCCAGGTATCTGAACGCAGGCGTGATAGATAAATGCCATTTCTCCACTTTGTCCTTTCAATAAAAATTATGCAGGGCACCAATATATGCCAACTACAATCTTCAAGGGAAATAAGGAGAAATAGCATGCAAAACAAGAGTAATTTATTATTTAAAGAAACCCTATGGAAATAACATTTTACTTCATCAAACCATGTATTTCTCACTCAAGTGAACATTTTTACATTTTTTAAAATATCCAAATAAATTGTTAAAGACTTAATTTGTTATTAAAGTGGTGCTTATTAACAGCTTTAATGTATTTCAATATTTCTTTGCTTTCTAAGATGAGCTTATTAAGATCTTCATATGAACAATAGAAATTAACATTAATTTGAAGCTCTGTCAGACGATTATCAATATTTAGCAGGATTCTGCAATTTGCCAAGTCTTTTTTCATGAAGAAAATACCATTTCCAGGGTTGCATGTGAGTTAAGACTGGACATAATAAAGTGGTTCTTAATCCATATGGTTTAATAAAATGAAAAAAGCGAGATTCTAAGGCAGAATATTACTTATTTCCTAATGTAAAACTCCTGTAATACGTATAAATAGCTTACGGAATTGCTCAGTACACAATTTTTTTATACGTATATATTTTTTATGATCTAACTTTTTGTGAGATTTCAACCTTTCAGTAATGCTTATGATTCCTCTAAAAAGTCAATGTATTTTTTTTAAAAAAGACAGGTAGACCAGATCAAGTTATTGTTATTCCTCAATTCAAACAGAAATTTGTGTTAATTTTATGTTTCTGAATAATTTCCCACTTCTGCTATTACCTGGTTTGTCATGTCAAGCTTTTAAATAAGATTGGCATTCTTGACCAACAAACCTGTTGTTGCTTCTATTGTATTTTAGTTTTCAGTGACGTCATAAAGTTCAGCACATACTGAGTATTCTAATTTTCAGGAGATTGTAAAATGTCTTTAGCTTTTGATAGAAATAAAAGTCACCAAAAATATGTCTCTATATTCCCCAAATTCATTATTTGTAAAGAACTTTAAAGTTCCAGTGGGGAATCCTCAACTATTCTGTAAGAACTTCTCATAACAGAAAACTTTTTTAAGATTCTTTCAATCACAAGACTTAGAAAGAGTAATGGTGCAAGCTATCTTACCCTACTGCTTCAGACTGACAGAATTTAGGATCTTCAGTAGTTTTGAAACCTGGAAGAGACAGAAAAATGGTCAAAATTATTGCTATACAGCCCCCAGGTTTATCTGTTGATTTATTTTTGAATGGTTTGATGTATTGTATAAAGAAAGAGAATTAGCAAGATACAGCTATTCATAGTCCTTCTCCATTTATCTGTGGGCAGAAAGGTTTATCCCAAAGTTGTCATTAGCATTACAGTGATATGTTGTTACAAATGATGCATTCCCAAATTCAAGCTAGTTCACTGCAGTACACACTCCACATTTGCAAGCATTTCTTACAGTTTTATTCGTCTTAAAAATAATGGATTATTTCCCTTTTGACCATGCAGCAGCAAGCAGTTTATCAAAAACATTTTTGTATCTCCATGGTTTGCATCATTAGTGGCCACAAAAAAATGTTGCCATTTTCTACATTGGCTTTAGAGTCTTTCTCAGTTGAAAGGCAAGTTGTACTTAATCTTAAAGGTTGTGATGATCTTAACAGTTGGACTTGATGAACCGAAGGGTCTTTTCCAACTTAAAGATTCTATGATTTTGTGAATGATGCCTGAAGCTGTTATCTTAAGAAGAGAAAGCATTTTAGTTTTTGGAAATCTTGGAATACCACCATTCATTTTGCTGACAAACAAGAGTGATCTTCATTAAAAAAATTGTGTTTAATATATAGTATAGTGCTGTAGTGGCCATTTTCTTAGGAAGAAATGTTTCAAAGGTTTTCTTTTGTCTCATGTTAGGAATTATTATGATCATCTACATGCTTACAAGCAATTGGAGAAATGGGTTTCTGTAAAGTACAGTACGTCTTATGGGAACTATTGCTTTCTCCATTGAACCATGAAAATTCATTTCTGTATTCATTGCAGGAATGTTCATTCCTCTGTTTTATCTTAAGGACTGTGTTTTGATTTGTTGATAAAATGCTATTATCAAGATCTCTTTTGTATCATCAGCCACATGAAGAAGTATTGTTATCAACTACTTCTAAATCAATAATTCACAGATTCCTGCTTTCATATAATCAATCACTCCAGCCCACAAAGTGTTGGGCTAATAAACACTTTTTGTGATACAGCCAGTAGTTAGCTCTGCTTCTGATAAACATTTTGGATAAAGTCCTCTTCAGATATGAAAATGTTCTGTGTTTAGTATAATCCCAGCTGCAGTTCTTTGCTTTTTGCATTGCTATAGCAGGTGGAATAATTTCTGTAAACAATTTATAAGGAGATTTTATATCCTTTGGTTTTAAGTGTGCTCTGTAGAGGTAAACTGGTACCTGAGCTTCTGTCCACAGGCCTTCCCCTCAGACAGCAGTGTAGCCTGGGGGAATGAGAGCTGTCTTCAGGAAAAAATAGTTCCACTCCAGTTGTACGAAGTCCCTGTGGTGTAATACTTCCCTCAGTTCTTCCCAAGTCTCTGATGGGTTTCTTGATTTGCCAGCAAGATTCTGAGGAAGTTTCTGACTTTTTTATTCTTCATGGCATGTTCCACTCCAGTTGTCTCTGAAATGTTTTGCCTTGAGCTTGAATGTGAAAGGAGCCCATCTCTTTTCCTAGCTCCAGGCTCCTCATCAGGCAAGGATGGGCTGACACTCAGCATACAGAACCCGGTGGAGCTGAAGTTCTTCTCTCCTCATAAGCTGAAGAAGTTGCATGAAAATAATTTGGATATTTCTGGTAAGACATCTGCTGAGGACTTCTAGCTTCTTCAAGTAAGTGGGCATATTCCCAGGTTCAAAGCTCTGCCTTGCACACACTATGTACTAAATCTTTGCAATAAAATACACTAGAATCTATGTAGGGCAACTGTTGCTCTTTATACAAACATTCATTGATCTTTCTACAAGTTTCTCACTTGTGTGCAATCTAACTAAGCTGTAGGTGAAGGGATGTTATGTATATAAATAGCACACAATGTTTTAAAGCTTCTTAAACATGAAGTCATCTATGATTTTTCAATTTCAAATGTGCATTTTAGAACAGTACTAAACCAACCTGAAACCAGTATTTAATTGATACTTACTAGTCATTGTGTTGATCTGGCCAGGTTTCATGGATGATGGATTCAATATTCCTTTCACTCATTCAAGAAGGGAAAGGGAAAAAATCTCCTAAAACAAGAGCTCACTAGCCATCTTAACAATTGTCTGTAATAATCTTCTGCCTTTACATTTTTAACAGTTTTAGCAGGTTGCGGTAGTACTTAGCTATAGATGAATTTAGATTTCTGTATGCTCTGAAGCTAAATTATGCAGCTCAGGTTAATTGTTCATTAGAGCTCAGCAGTGTCTGAGACCCTGCAACATCACTGTCAGAATGCCTGATACTTGGGAGAAAACATTAGGGAAACTAAATGCTTTTAACATGTATATGTGCTAACTAATTGAAAACTTTACTGTCTATAGATTTTTGAAAATTATAAGCAGTGAAGCTGTTGAAGGTGTTTGAAAAAAGACATACCTAGTAACAAAGGCATGGAATTATAAGTAAGGAATGTGATGGGTGGTTTGGGGTTTTTTGGGGTTTTTTTTTCAAGAAACTATTTTTGTCAGGCAAAAATTTTCTTCAGTAAAATCTGAGAGAGGGGAGTAATCTCACAATATAAATTGTTATCTTACCACTTAAGATAGCTGCAACAATTCTGCATCTGCTAACAGCGAGAAAAATGTAATAACATTATTTTTATTGTGATAGGAACATTGATTAAATGACACAATATGTTTTCTGACTGTAATGAAGATTTTAGACAGAATTAAACAAAATAACTCTGTGACACTGTCACAAAGAAGAAGTTAGAAAAAAAGGTCAGAAAATAAAAAATAATATTTATCAAATCCACATCAGTTTATTGATATTTCATGTATGTTGTGTGAGGAAAAAAAAAAACCTGATCAGCATTATAAGACCCCCAAAATGAAGTAAAAATCATATCATGGTTGCATGTGCAATCACTATTCTCTCCCCTCTTCAAAGAATATCATTACACTTTGTGGGATGAATCAGATCACAGTGGGAGAAAAAATAGCACGCAGGAATAGAAGTAGACTGTATCATGATGGTTATGGAGAATTAATCAGAGAACCAAGTTATAAATTTAACTTTTTTTCTTTTAAAGAAAAAAAAAAGAAAGAAATCTTTGCCTCTGTAACCTTAATAATCTCCTTCTCGGGAGCATGTTATCATGTGGGACTTACAGCCTTGCCGGCCCAGTGGTCCAGCACTCCAGTTGCTGTATTAGGGGTTGGTCAGAGAAGACCGTCATCCCAGACAGGAGACAGACAGCTGGTGTCTGATGCCATGTCTTTAGGGGCTGGTTAAATGTGCCTAACCCTGGTGGATTGAACAGATTTCGTTTTATGTGCCAGAATCCGATGGGACTATGTATAGGTGTAAGGAGAAGTATGGCCAGATCAACCAGATCTGGCTCAGTCTCTCATTCTCTAGGATCTTCCAGAACTCACTGGTGCTGCTCAGCAGAGCAATAAACCAATATATAAATCCTCTTCCCTGTTTTTTAACTTGTTTTGACACTTGGCCAGCAATATTTTTTCTTGAGGATTTCAAGCTTTAGTGGGGAGTTTGTGGTTTTTAAGAGTTTATAACTCAGCCAAAGTTAATGGAATTTGATGGGACAAACTATTTCTTATAGCCTGAGGGCTTTCTCCCTGCTGAATTTTGAAGATTTTTTTCTGCAAACTTCAGGGATGAATTAGAGCAGATTTAAAAAGCAACAAGAGTCTAGCTAGAATGGGATGTGTTAGCCCCTGTTATGGGGGTCAGCAGCTCCTTTGCAAAGGGATCTGTGGTCATTTTAAGGGCTTCATTGCTATGCCACACCATATATGAAATACCAAAGTAAAAAGAGCACTTAGCAGTGACAGGAAAACCTGCGTTCCCAGCCTCTGTATTCACCTCTTAGAAGTTGTGTCGCATACCAGAAAAGGATATGAGTTGTATAGGCCACAAAGAAATCAAGGAGATGTTGTTCTGGATCCTGGTGGCTGGGGAGAGAGTTGAGGTGGGATTTTTTGCCTCATCCTAGAAAAAAACCCATCAACTTTACGTCATCAAGTGTTAATACTGCAGTAGATATTTCCCATCTACATTTTAGCTTCTGATAGATGTATAGGGTAAGTCATCTCACATGATTAGTGAGAACACTCTAGGTTCTCCTTCCAGTCACTGGAGAGAAATAGGCACTTCTAGGGCACAGTATATCTTACAATGTGTCTGGAAACACTACAATGTGATGAAGCACACCATAGGAATGCTGTTTCTCTATTCACTTATGAGGAAGGCAGTTGTTTTCAGGCGGTCATCTACAAATTAAACTTCAACACTAGGTTAGAGAACTTCCCCCAGGGTGTGAAACTCTGTGAATTAGGGTGAGGAGGTTGCTGGGAATGTCCTTCCACTTTAGTCAAGATGGCTTATGATGCTAAGGGCCTGGAGGCAGCAAATCTGTATGACCCTTATGGAAAGGGGGAACCTGAGGGCTTCCAGTTGCCCTAGCTCCTTGGCAACACGAAGGCTTGGGACCCACCTTCTCCGCTCCCAGCTGAAACTGGAATTCTTTGGACTGCCCATCTCCTACCTGCAAGACTGACTGGAGGGCTAGGAAATATTTTGAAAATATAGAAACCCTGACAGTACTTAAACATTTCAGGGTGTGTGCTTTTTGGGAATTTTTAAAAAATTAAGTTATGTGACTTTTCTTCAGGGTCCCAGGGTATACTGCAGAACAGAAATCCTACTGTTGGCCAACTCTGTTAAGTGTATGATTTTCATGGAGAAGAGAAAGCTTGATAATTACCCTGATTACTGGGATCAGTTCTCGATAAACTGACCCATTTCATTGTCTTTCCTTGCTCTCAGGCAAAGGGCTGCCACACTTGTACAAGGATGAAGCTCAGGGCTTGTCAACAAAGGGCAGAGAAGGAATTCTGGACAGATAGCTCCTTATGCTGAAGTTGTGTCTACTGGAGTCTGAAGTACCTGCCTCATCTGCCTCTCAGCTCTTCCGTGTCCTGTTGCTAGTTTATATGTGGCAGCAGAATTGCTGGTATGGATATGCCAAGAGTCTACTGTGCAAGTAACAAAATTATAAACCTTTGTTAAATCCGGTGGAAAGAACTGGGAGCAGCTCTGCTGGCAGATTTGATGCAGCAGGAGGAGGCTTGTAAACAGCTGGAAAAAAGATCCTGAGCAGTCTTACATGCCACTGACACAGCTGTTTACTGAATGCACATCTGTCCATGTCTCACTGACAAAGACATGCTGTCAAAATCAGATCACTATCACTTGAATTCAGAGCAGTTTGTTTTCAGAGTAGGCAGTTGAGGTTTTATATTAGTGTCTTATTTCTATAGAACTTCTAAAATACACTGAATTAAATATGCCACACATAGATATGTATTGGAAAACAACAATTCAAAATGCATGTAGACATTTGTGCTCTGTGCCTGATCTCTTTCCTTTACTGGGAGGACAATAGCAGCTTATCCTTTTAGGAAGCTGTGGTATTTTAATGCCAGCCAGCAACTAAGCATCATGCAGCCGCTTACTCACTCCCTGCTGTGGGATGAGAATCAGAGTGTAAAAGTGAGAAGACTCATGGGTCGAGATAAAGACAGTTCAATAGGTAAAGCAAAAGCTGTGCACACAAGCAAAGCAAAACAAGGAATTCATTCACTACTTCTCATCGACAGGCAGGTGTTCAGCCATCTCCAGGAAAGCAGGGCTACACCATGCGTAATGTTTACTTGGGAAGACAAAAGCCATAACCTCGAACATCCCCTCCCTTCCTTCTTCTTCCCCTGGCTTTATATCCTGATCATGATGTCATATGGTATGGAATATCCCTTTGGTCTGTTGGGGTCAGCTGTCCCAGCTGTGTCCCCTCCCAACTTCTTGTGCACCCCCAGTCTACTCACTGGTGGGGTGGTGTGAGGAGTAGAAAAGGTCCTGACAGTGTAAGACCTGCTCAACAATAACAAAAACATTTCCGTATCATCAACAATGTTTTCAGCACAAATCTAAAACATAGCCCCATACTAGGTACTATGAAGGAAATTAACTACCACAGCCAAAACCAGCATAGAAGAATCTGACCATTTCTACTTTCTCATACATTACACATTATTATTGACTGAACCATCTGTAATTTCCTAATATTCTCTATTAAATAATTTTTCTTTATCCACTGTTTATATTAGCAGTTCAACAAATTATCTTGCATGGTATTTTGTCCACATAATTATAATATATCTGACAGGACTTAATTGAATGTTTAATAATTTCTCATTTTGTTTACTTAGAGGATATTAATGACACTAGACCTCCAACAATAAACAGGCTTGTCTTCATTTACCTCTGAATGCCCTTTTCTGAACAAGTGTGTATGAAAGGATTTTCAGTATCAAGAGTGTGTTTTAATGTCTCATAATATTTCAAAGATTTGGTTAGTAGCTTCTTTCTGGGACACTGCAGTTACTTAATTCAGCACCATTATGCCCATTCACATGGTCATTTCATCTGATTGCTCTTTTATCTTACGATAAAAATGAGTGACAGGATTTTATAATTGTAAGCCAAGGCTTCCTCCTAGAGAAATTCCAGGCACTGCTCAGGAATCTCCCAATTAATTTATCAGTCCCTACCTATCTACCTTCTGTTTTAAGCTCCACAGTGACATAGAATCATAGAATCATAGAATCATAGAATGGTTTGGGTTGGAAGGGACCTTAAAGATCATCTAGTTCCAACCCCCCTGCCATGGGCAGGGACACCTTCCACTAGACCAGGTTGCTCAAAGCCTCATCCAGCCTGGCCTTGAACACTTCCAGGGATGGGGCATCCACAACATCTCTGGGCAACCTGTTCCAGTGCCTCACCACCCTCTCTGTGAAGAATGTCTTCCTGACATCTAATCTAAACCTCCCTGATTTCAATTTATACCCATTACCCCTTGTCCTATCACTACAGGCCCTTGTAAAAAGTCCTCTCCCAGTACCCTTGTAGGCCCCCTTCAGATACTGGAAAGCTGCAATGAGGTCAAGGATGGAATGAGGTCAATGTTGGAAGGATCTCTTTAACTTCTCATTAGCAGGTAGCTAACTAGGAATATGCCTGAGTCTTCCTCAGATACATCCGTAGACTGCAATGCTTGAAGATGTGAGCTGCCTGCTACAGTACAGTGGCTCAGGAGAACTGACTTCAGTGCTAATGTGGAGATTTGTATCTGTCTTCCTGTGGTTTACAGTGCTACAAAGTGTAATTCCTTTATCTGACCAATAATCTGAACCTTTTACTCTTCTGACCTGGTGAAAACCAGTGAAATCTGATGTCTCTTCTTGTCTTTTGATCAAAATAAAAGTGCGAAGTACATTGATCTACTCCTGGCTAACATGAAACCCTCTTGACACTAGTTTCCCAGCTTTCTATTATTTATGGTGTTGCTTTCAGTACATCATGGTCCTTTACTGTATACAAACACTTACTGGAAATAGTTTGTTCCATATTACAGAAAGATCATGAACTTCCATTGTAAATTCTTTCCCAGTGATCTCAAAGATATTATGCATGCCGAAAGAGGCGATACCTAAGGTTTTGGGACCAACTGCCTCTGTGCGCTAGATTTTGCAGAATACAGAAAATTGAATGTTTTTGGAGATACTGTTGGTGACAGGATGTAAATTGTCAGACACCATCTGCTGTGTAATTGATTGACCATGATTCAGACAAATATCATTCAGACATTTAGCAACATTTAGGAAATCATGTAGAAGTTTTGCTTTCTTTTTTTGCTTTTTATTTTTTTTGCTTTCCTTTCCTGGTGATCACCTTTTGTACTAAATTTTGAGTGGATTTATTTTTAAATCCTTTTTTATGCAGAAAGAAAGACAATGCAACGTTGACCTTTCAGTTTCATGACAATAATATCATGGTATTCAGTATGAGATTTCCTTTTGACATAAATAACCTCGAAGTATTTATTCCACACACACAGTGTTGCAAAAATAAATTTAATCTTATATAATTACAAATATGGAATTCAGATGTTTATTAAAGTCTCCTATTTTTGTGAACTGCAGAGATGTTTTGATGAACCTGTTTTTTAAGATGGTTCTGCTAATTATGACATATGTGATCCTCTCTACTCAGCACTGCTGAGACCCATCGAGAGTGTTGGGTCTGGTCTTGGACTCCCCAGTGCAAGAGAGACTTGAACATACTGGAGTGAGTCCGGTGCAGGGCCACAGATTTGATTAAGGGAATCTTATCATGTGGATAAATACCTGATGAGAGAGAATGAAGAAGATATAGAGCTAGGCTCTTCTCAGTGGTAACCATTGAACATGAAGCAATGGGCACAAACTGAAATACAGAAAATACAATTTAAACATAGGAAAAACTTTTCAATCATGAGAGTGGTTGCACACTGGCACAGCCTGCCCAGGACTGTAAAGCATCCATCCTTGGAGATGTCCAAAATGCAACCTGACACAGTTGTGAATAACCTGCTCTAGCTCACCCTGCTTTAACCAGAGGGTTGCACTCAACAATCCCCAGCCTTCCAACCTCAGCTGTGCTTGTTTAGCACCCTTGAAAAGAATAGAACAATCTCTCTGAAAAATGTCAATTCCTTTGTCTAATTATTTGGAGAAAATCTGAGAGACCATTTTCCAAGTAATCTCCGTTTTGGAGCTGTGATAGTCTTTGCTAAACTCAGCCACGCAGAGTAGTCTGTGAGCATGGTTGAGGCTCTCGACTCCATATGTGGATGTGTAGTTGCAGAGGTAAAAAAAAAGACACACAAAACTTGGTAACTAAGTGTTTGAAGCTTATCCTAACCGATATCTGTGCCAAATTTCTAGGAGGGTAAAGGGAATCTCAGAGGATTTCCTATACAGAAATTTGCATGTCCTGTTCAAGGACCAGACACATTTACTAGCTGTCCCAAAGACAGCAAGTGGATCTGAGCTCTAAACAGTACCAGTGGTCCAGCCCTGTGTCTGTGCTGGCTCCGCAAGCTGGTGTCCTGTCTGTACCTTTTGAAAGTTGAGCCCTGGTTCCCTTGGCATCTCCAGCAATTGCTCATTAAAAACCCAAAACTCACTTGTCTGTGACTTGGCTTCTCCACCTTGAGAGAGACAGTACTGATCATGTAAAACACAGAATCATAGAGTCATAGAATCGTTTAGATTGGAAAAGAGCTTAAGATCATCAAGTCCGCTGTTAACTTGGCACTGCCAAGTCCACCACTAAACCATGTCCCAAAACACCACATCTACAGGTCTCTTAAATACCTCCAGTGATGGTGACTCATCCACCTCCTTGGGCAGCCTGTTCCAACCCTTGGCATCCCTCTCAGTGAAGAATTTTTTTCCTAATATCCAATCTAAACTTCTCCTGGCACAACTTGAGGCCTTTTCCTCTCATCCTATTGCCTGTTACTTGGGAGAAGAGACTAACACCCACCTTGCTACACCCTCCTTTCAGATAGTTGTAGAGGTCTCCCCTGAGCCGCCTCCTCTATGTTTGGAGCGGTCTCCCCTGCTCCGCCCCCTCTCCAGACTAAACAACCCCAGTTCCCTCAGCTGCTCCTCACAAGACTTGTGCTCGAGATACTTCACCAGCTCCATTGTCCTTCTCTGAACATGCTCCAGAGAAATGTCTGTCTTGTAGTGAGGGGCCCAAAACTGAACACAATACTCAAGGTGCGGCCTCACCAGTGCTGAGTACAGGGTGTCAATCACTTCTCTATTACTGCTGGCCACACTGTTCCTGATACAAGCCAAGATGCCATTGGCCTTCTTGGCCGCCTGGGCACACTGCTGGCTCATGTTCAGATGGCTGTTGACCAACAACCCCAGGTCCTTTTCCCTCGGGCAGATTTCCAGTCACTCATCCCCAGGCCTGTAGTGTTCATGGGGTTGTTGTGACCCAAGTGCAGGACCTGGCACTTGGCCTTGTTGAACCTCATACAGTTGGCCTCAGCCCATCGATCCAGCCTGTCCAGATCCCTCTGTACAGCCTTCCTATGCTCAAGCAGATCAGCAATTTTCTGTCTGTTATTAAAAATATTTTTAAGACAAATATAGGAATATCTTTTACCAAATTGCAGCATCATTTCTGTGATCATGTTCCAAAATGGTGTGATTCAGATTTGTGGTACTTTCTTTAAATCCTTGCTTTTTTTCTTTTTTTTTTTCAAAATACAAGCATAGTAATTTCAATTTAAAATTACACATAATTTGATTCATTATTCTTGCTATCATATTACAAATTGTTTTAAATTTATTTTGTCTAATGAGACAAGTACAAGGAATTTAGATCTAATATTAGGGTGCGTAACTATCATACTAGCAGTGAATATGTTTCCTATTTCATTTTGTGTTTGTGCACTAGACTGAAGCTCAAGTCCTGCTCAGCTTGGCTGACGGCTCAGTTTTAATCAACAGCCTGTTTGTGGGGCACAGCACTACTGAGTTGTGTTGGGTTGAACATATACTCCTTCTTTCTGTGTTATTTTTGGTATTTTCCTCTTCCAAATAGTCACTGATATGAAATACATGACAATGTAATGCAAACTGACGTGTGTAGGTTGAAGCAAAATAATCAATTAATCTATATGAAGTGATAACCTAATGTTCTCAGAAAAATTCAGCAGTAGTAAATAAATCTTAATAGTTCCTTACTCTAATAGAGCCAGGGATGAGGGGTAAACTTATTTTTACAACCTTATTTTAGGGACTAGTCATCTTAATGAGTTGAATTTCTTCAACTTGTAGAAATCTTGCTTATAAACCTGAAACCCATGGGCTTGGGTTTAACACAGAGATTAAGGTTCCACTACTGAAGAGTGGTGATGCAAAGCATCCTTAGACAAGTCACTACAGTGTAAAAGGCAGCGCAGTATATGCCTAACGTCCCAGCTGTAGGAGCTGCCTGAGCCATCCAGGGAAGGAAAAAAAAGAGCCACATTAAGAATTGGATCTTCCTCTTACTCTCCTCCCATCATTCTTTTTCCACTATTATTGGACATTCAGCCTTCACAAGGCTGAAAGGGGAACTCCGTGCTTAGACAGAAGCTACTGTCTCTTGCGTGCCCCCAAAATCAGTTTAGTTTAGGGTCCTCCCCTGACCAGCAATCCTATTCTGACCAGAGAAGGAGAGACCCTCTTCCTCCTGGAGTTAGAATAGGATTGGGGCCACCATGTAGATGGGCTCATCAGCCATTCCGACTGGTGTCAGATAGTCCATGTACTGAGGGCCAAAGTGTAGACCACCCTTGACTCCCATGCCATCCTCTGGCATGTGTGTTGAACTGTGATAGGATTTAGCACAAGGAAACTGGCAGCATCACCTTTCCAACCCTCTCTTGTTTATCTCCTGTCCAGAAGGAGAAGCCGTCTGCCATAAAGGTGTACTACAGCTCCACTTTGGTAAGGAGTATTGTGTAGATAGCTGTAATGTGGTAAAAGGTTTGATATATACCTAGGAGTCCTTGCAGGTAACTTCAAAGCTGAGCCTAATATTCGACATAGATATATATCTAATGATCATTCCATGAGTTGTTGTTTTTTTAGAAACAAGGAGTAAAAAGAAACAGAAGCCAAATTCAGATTGCACAATTTTAAGCTGCGTGTATTCCTGCCAGCAAAATTTATATGCTGAGATGTGAGCAGGCAACTAAGTTCAATTTGAATGAAACTGGAATCCATAAAAAGTGAAAAAATCATTTATATTCCCTATCACAATGGTATGACTACCTCTAAATACAAATACATATGTAAATACTTTAAAGTGGGGCTTAAGTATATGATTGAAATCTTTGCCTGAGCAAGAATACAGTTACATAATTTGACCACAAAGTCTAGTTATGCCCCTAAAGGTTTTGCAAATATATCTGCTGCTAGCATTTCAAGATGGGCTCCTTAAAACAATTTCCCTCCAGTCTCCCCCATTAGCTTCCCCTGGACATAGAGAAAAACTTGACCACACGATTTCTTATTAAAAAGTTTACCTGAGAACATTTGTGATTGCCTTTTAGACACAACCATTTTGTGACTGCACTGAGAATCACGGCTGTAGTGACAATGCCAGACATAACTGCCTACTCCCATGTCTAAGCCCAAGAGACCTATTAAGTCCTTTTTTTTTCCCCCAGGACTGCAGAACTGTGGCCTCTGACAGCACAGGACTGGAGAGAAGTCGGTGGTGTTACATTTTTCTGTTCAGATCTTTGTTTTGTGCGCTCGCTTTGATGCCCCAACAAACATCTCTCACTGCCTGTGTAGGGAGACCAGATTCTGGAGATAAAGAGCTATAAAGTTTTCTCCATCCTGGATTAATATGCCAAAGTATATGTTGTCTATAAAGGTCTGTGCCACATGGAAAAGGATGAGGGGACCTTACAGACATAGAGCAGAAGCCATGAGTGCTCTCCTGTGATAGACATACACATTCACACCTCCTCCCGCAAGTACAGTGTGACAACACTGAAAAACAGTTTTTTCCCTCCAGAGATCTAATACTTAATTTCTGCCAATGATTTAGCACTATTTGGGGATGAAGTGAAGTCAGCTGAAGCTAGGGGAAATCAGATCTTGCCCTGATGGTAAGAAGTGTGGGCTCCTGCATGCTGAGACCATGACGTTTCTGGTTCACCTTGGTGGCACACTGGGAATAGCCATACTGCACTGGAAAAGAGGAAAGCCCAGGACATGTCCTGACAGACAGGGTTATAGTGCTGCTGGACCAGAAGGCACGAATGAGTCGATGAAAAGCTGTGCCCATGCTAAAGAGTTGTGTATGCCTAATCTCCTCTCATCCAGAAAACAAAAACAACAACAAAACCAAAACCACCTTTAGAATCAAAACCTGTGTTAACGATTTCCCCTATTTTTACAAACCCTTACTTCGCATTATTGGTGAGCAGTGATTCTGAACAAACAGGCACAATTACTCAAACGTAATAGTCTATTTGCTCAACTAGTTCAAAACCCCAATGCAGTATAATGAACTACAACGTGTGCAGAAATGTCACTACAGCCAGGGAACGAAGCCAAAGTAGGCAGAAAGAGAAGAAAACCTGCTCTCTATTGATGGAACAGCTCGTTTCATTGCGTACTTAAGAGGAATGAAATCAGCTATTTGACATCAGCTCTGAAGATGTACAAGTTCTCGGTGTGTCATGACCCCTAATGCTGATGCAAATCTCCACTTGAGCTAGATGTGGATATCCAGGAGGACGGGTCTTTCCAATAATTGAACAGTATTGCTGTGTGCAATGAAATGATTCACTGGTCCAGAGGATCAGGCTTTTCTACTGTGTTCCCAGGCTAGAATGAAAATAGAACAAGGGGAGGACTGAAGGAGACCATTTTCCCAGCAATGCTCCTCCTGCCTTTGGCTGCAACAGCCCAGCCTGTTTTCTGGTACTTCAGTCTGAAACTCCTTGTTCTTCCCACTGATGAGTCTTTGAATGGCTACTATTTCGTATCTACTTTCTCCTGCCTCTCATGTTTACCCCAGTTTCCACTCCTCTGCTGTGGATGCCTGTTTTGAAGCTGCAATATTTGGCTAATTTTTCCCAGAGCCGCTTGTCTTTTCACACCAATTCCATCCTTCCCTTAACCTAACATTTCTTCTACTTTTTTTCCCCTTACATCCCACCTTGGAAGCCAGTAGTCCTGTCATGGCTACACTACATCAAATGACCATATTCATCAGGAGAGTTGCAGGTTCTGGGATGTACAGTGGCCAAGCCATACTCTGTAATCTCATTGTGTTTTTCTTCTTCCACTCTTGGAGGTCGTAGTTTTCTAATGCACATTAGACAATAAAGTAAGAAAGGCCAAAATTTTTTTCCTGCTGGTATTGATAGTAAATGCTGCAGACACTTAGGCAACTGCCATGACTTAAAAGGTTACCATGACACTGGGTTTGCACAATTCCCTAATATCCAAGGACACGGAAGCTTTATTTTCTAAATATCTTTATTAAAATTACTTCAAATTTTTATTAGTAAAGCAGTTATGATTAATAAGGCAAATTTATATATAAACTTATCTCAAAGTTAGTACAGAGAAACAAGTGTATATATATATATTTCAATACGAACAGTAATCAATAGTAGCAGCTAGTATATATTTAAATATTACTAGGAAATTATATCTAGTAAAGCAGCAAATAGAGTTCTGATTAATTATTTATATGTACATTTATATGTATTATTCAAAATAGTACCGGTATGGCACTCACTCACCAAACTGTTCCCAGTAGTAGGACTTCAAAATTGAAGATGGACGAAGCCTTACTTCAAAAATGATCCACGTCACAGAGTCAGCCAGGTGTACCCAGCAATGGTCCAACTTGTCCAAGAGATTTCATAGAAACACCTGTGCCAGGGGAGTTCTCAGGGAAAAAGGCTTCATTTTGGATAGAGAACAAGTCAAATTTATATCACAGGGGTAAAAGGGGGATGTAGGACCCCACCATCTGGAGCAGCCAATAGATGCCTCTGATTTCTATTTTTCACCTGGAGCAGCCAATAGACAATGATATTTTCTATTCCTGCAGACCAATTTTTATTTTTGCAGACCGTTTTCCTGTTATTTCAGCTAGGACAGCCAATAGCAGTGTCTGATTCCTACTTCTTAAGGACCTTTCCCCTTTTTTCCAGACTATTTTTCACCTTTCCATGTGATAAGTGTCTGTTACAGTTTCTTAGTCTTGCACTTATCAATAGTATCTCAGGTTATCTCTGGTTTTAGTTCCCTGGCTGCACTTCAGGTGCCAGCTATGCTTCTCAAGTGTGCTTGCAGACTTAGATCCCGGGCTAGCAGTTCCCAGGCTGGGAAGCATTTTTTCTGTCAATATTTTCCCCCCTATAACCAGGTCACCTTTATGGCTGTTCCCATCAACAACCCAAGCTGTCTGATCTAGAAAGGCAACAGCACTCAGTAATTATCTGGGGTGCCTTAATGCCCACTGTGAAGAAGAGGTAGAAAAGATGTCCTAACATTTGCCTCCCTTCATATGCCGAACAAGATCAACCATTACCATGAGCAAAATAAGTGCTGAAGACCTCAGTCACCGGTGCTTTTGGAATATCTGTGAACTAATGGACAATCCAAGAGAAGTGTCCAAACTAAAGAACAGCAGTAATCGCCAGCGTGTGAACCTGCCAAGGAATCAGTTAAGCTGTGATCCCTAAAACTCACATGAAGAAGGAGGAAATGTACTTGGTTTTGTGTCTTTCTGCTGAGACTGTATCACTGGGAATCTTCAGCTTGCATTGAGGAAAACTGGCTTTACTGTGAGAAAATGGACATATAAACAGTGAGCAGAAGGGTTATGGAATTGGACTGTTCTTGGTACTTAATTGGTACTTAATTGGACCAAGATTGGACTGCATCTTGGTACTTCAAGCATGGTCATATCAATCCAAAAAAAGAAGAAAGAAGGTTCAGAACATTTTTGTCTTCATTCTTGGGTACATAATAATTCAATAATAATTCAGATACCATGTACAACCCACACCCAGAGAATGCCTCATGTAAGAACAAAATAGGTGAAGAAAGAAATTTTACATGGGGTCAGAATAACACAACACAAGGGAGGGAATATTCATCACCAGTAGGCACCGGCAGGTTAGTGCACCCTGGCAGAGCATTGCAGCTGGGGAGACTCACAATCATTTTCTGTCATGTATATTGCTCAATTTTCTAATGAACATTCCAATCTACAAAAAATTATAATGTTTTTCCCCTCATGGGCTGGGGCAATTTAAAGACAGGTACTGAAAGTATGAAGTATAGTAAAAGCTCCGAGTTGCTGATTTACCATTGCAATTATGTGTGTGCAAGTATTTAGATTACATCCTTACTGTAAAGAGCCTTTTTTCCAGAAGTTTCTCACTCTCTGTGCTAGCTCCAAAATCTTGACTCATTGCTGATGAGCTAGAACAATAAGATGTACGTTCTTGCAGTCTCAGAGTTGATGGAAGGCACATTCCCAAGGCTACCCAGCAATAAAATCTTATTCAAGAGAGTAGAAACCTTTTGGCAAGAATATACCCTTTTTCTGTGGCCACTTTATGATTTGCAAAAGAATTCTGCAGGATGGGTATCAAAGAGTGTGTGGCAAGTATGTACTGCTTGTTTGAGAGGAAGGGCGTTAGGCAGTCTGAATTAAGCAGTTCCCAGAAATACATAATGTGTCCTGGGGCTGATGCAGGATGTTAATGCAAGGTGTCAAATGAAGAAGGATTTAAATAGAGCCAGTAGAATTGACCTGGGCAGAGTTGTCTGGGAATATTTCTTTGCCATCTGGCCCTCAGTTTTAACTGCTTCATTCACACTGCTCTCACATAATTATCCAAAATCTGGCTAAGGGATTTCAGAGAGTATTAGCAAGATAGCTCTCTCCTTAGAACATATTGCAGTTGTTTCCAACTCTTTGTGCTCCAGAAAGGTAGAGGAGGCATCTCTAAAGATATGCAGTCCATCCATCTGTGTTGGGGAGGGATCGGATCTTCTTAAATCTTCTTCAGTTGTTGTTTGGTGGAGACATAGCAAACAGTGCAGTGAATCACCACCACCCCTACAGCAATCTTTTGCATAATCAAAGATTCCTACACCAAACCCAATTCTTTCCTCCTAAATCATGTTTTCTAAGATTCTTATCCCTCTTGTAAGCTCCAATAATCTTACATTTCTTCAATGTATAAGGTTCACAACTGGACCCATTATTCCAGCTGCAACTTCCTCTAAACTGGAAAGACATGGATTTGATGAGGGGACCACTTGGTGGATAAGGAATTGGCTGGATGGTCACACTCAATGAGTTACAGTCAATGGTTCAGTGTCCAAATGGAGACCAGTGAGGAGTGGTGTTCCTCAGGGGTCAGTATTGGAATCAATGCTGTTCAGCTTCTTTGATGGTGACACAGATGGTGGGATAGAGTGCGCCATCAACAAGTTGGTTAATGACACCAAGCTGTGTGGTGCAGTTGACATGCTGAAGGGAGAGGGACCTTCACAAACTTGAGACTTGGGCCCATGCAAACCTCATGAAGTTCAACAAGGCTAAGTGCAAGGTCCTGCACATGGGTTAGGGAAATTCCAAGCACAAGTAATTCTAGCTGGAAAATGGCTTGAGAACAACCCTGAGAAGAACTTGGTGGTGTTTGTTGATGAGAAGCTCAACATGAGCCTGCAGTGTGCACTGGCAGCCCAGAAAGCCAACCGTATCCTGGGCTGTATCAGGAGAAGTGTGGCCAGCAGGTCGAGGGAGGGGATTCACTCCCTCTACTCTGCTCTTGTGAGACCCCACCTGCAGTACTCTGTCCAGCTCCGGCATGCCCAACATAACAAGGACATCAGTTGGGTGGAGCTAATCCAGAAGAGGCCACCAAGATGCTCAGAGGGCTGGAGCCCCTCTGCTGTGGGGACAGGCTGAGAGAGTTGGGCTTGTTCAGCCTGGAGAAGAGAAGGCTCCGGGGAGACCTTATAGCACCTTCCAGTACCTGAAGGGGCTACAAGGAAGCTGGGGAGGGGTGTTTTAAAATGGCAAGTAATGATAGGACAAGGGGTAGTTACTTTAAACTGAAAGAGAGTAGGTTTAGATGAGATTTAAGGAAGAATTTCTTTATAGTGACAGTGGTGAGGCACTGGGACATGTTGCCCAGAGAATCTGTGGGTGCCCCATCCCTGGGAGTGTTCAAGGCCAGGCTGGATGAGGCTTTGAGCAACCTGGTCTAGTGGAAGGTGTCCCTGCCCATGGCAGGGGTGTTGGAACTAGATGATCTTTCAGGTCCTTTCCAACCCAAACCATTCTGTGATACTAAGATTTTCTGGTTTGGTCTCATTCATTCATCTCCCTTGATGGACCACTTTACTCTCCTCTTCACAAAGTTCTACCTTTCATATTTCATACTAATTTTTCAGTTTATCAAGATTAATTTCAAGCTTGAACCTGTTCTCCAGAGTGCTTATACACTGTTCTGCTTCATGTCATCTGCAAATTTATATGTACTTTCAGTTCATTAGCAATCCATAAAAAATGCATAATCAGTGGGGTCAGGGCAGGTTTCTGCAGGATTCCATCCTTTTCCATGTAACAAAACACACTGACAACTACTATTTCATCTCAGTTTAAATGTGTGTTCTCCAGCTTGCTGTTGCTGCTACCTTCTTTTCGCAAATCACACAACTGTTTTATTTTCCATTCCCTTTATAGATTGTACTGTTTCATATGCAGGTCTAAGGGATGGTAGGAGGGGGAATGAATTAACAGTGAAGTTCAGCAGTTTTTGCGAAGCAAGCAGATCTGTATCAAGAGGAAAGCAGGTGTACATCCTTGCTGAAGTAATCAGCAAGGCAGTGAGTTGTTCCTCTGCTGTGATGTCTTCCTAGTAATAGAGTACTTCCTAATGTCCGTTCCCATTTGCTTGGTCCCATGGTTTAGATCTTTCCAGTTCAGATAGACATCACAGGGAAACCATGATGGAGGTGGGTGCTGGGGTCTCTGAACTAATCCAGCATATTCATTGATGGGGTGAATATGGGCTTGTAGTGTCAAAGATGTAACAGCAGCTGCTACAACAAAGTCCCTTCATAGGACTCTGATGAAAGGTGGCGATTGAACACTGCTCCTTCCTATCTGTCATCTCTATAGCCCCTGCACTGACTCCTCTAGACCTGCTGTCATGCTGTCTTCTTTGACTGCAGGAAGCTCATGACACTATGAAGGCAGGAACTGGTACTTTGATGGGAAGAAACACGTGTCAACATCTTACAAGCAATAGCTGCAGTGAAGGTGGCTGTGATGTTGTGCTCAGGACAGTGACAACCCTGGTGCCCTGCTGTTTTGAGCATATCTGTTTTCCAGAAGCAAAATTCTCCCTAAAGACAAAGCAGCTTAAACCCCAAGATATATTTGTATGTGTGCCCTCCAGCAGTATTTAATATCTAGCAATCATATATAGAGGGCATCACTGATCTACATGGTATTGACAGTACTGTTGAGGTCTTTACTCTAGAAATCCCATAATCTTTTACTGCAAGTTCATCCTGAGATTAAATGGTTAGTGATTGATCAGACCTTTCTCTTTTTTTTTTTTTTTTTTGGGTGGGAGGAGGGGAGGGGGAAGGAAAGGGGGCAGTTTTTTCATTTGACTTCTTAGGTTTTCTTCCACAAGGTTCAGAAAAACAATAATAAACTTGGAGATAATATGAATAATTCACTCAAGTAATTCCTGTGGCTTTTTTATGTACATCATATATAGCAGAAGAGAAAGTACAACTTGATAGTACAGAATAAAAATAAAATAATTTCCAAAGCATCCAATATAGATACATATGCAATATAGGTACCTTCTTTTCTCATTTTCTCCAAGAAAAGAAAGAAATTATAAAGAAAATAGACCCAAATATTCAAAAGTGCTGGCTTCTTGGGAAGTGTGTAATGCCATCAAATATGACTTTTGGCAGTAGGTATTCATTGGAGCTTTGTGCCTTATATGAAATTTGCTGTTCACTTCTCAGGATTTTCCTAATATTTCCAAGATTGAAAATTACATTGTTTCTCATGAAGTCTGTAGAGCCTGGTTGGGGCTTTCTTTGTGGGGGTAAGAAATGGGCATTCCCCAGCCCCAGGGAGAAGGTAGGGGTAAAAATTCCAGATTGATCAGAATGAAAGGTTTACTTTTCCCAACAAAAATAATTTCATATTAAAACTGGTAACATCAATACTGATTAATTTAATTCTCTCATGTTTTGGGAGGCAGAAGGAATTATAAAATGCTCAGGTTAATGCAGCAAAAATTATGGCTTTCCTAGCAAATAGGCTAACACTAACACCAAGCTTTTCCTCTGCCATTTGCACTGAGAAAACTGGGGGTAGCTGTGTAAAAATCCAGAAAATGACAGTCATACCATAGTGCAGAAGGACGAGACAAGGGATCTATTCCTTGACTTTAATTTTAAATGCTCATACAGTGCATTGTTCCTCTCCACTAAAAGAGCTAGCTTTAGGAGTGAAAATTCAGCCCTCAACCTGTTTTTCAGAATACTGTCATTGGAATTGGTGTAAGCATCGTGAGTATTTAAACTGCAAAGAAATGTACGGGTTCTTCTTGTGTATGCTGTTCATTAACATTTAGAAATGGGCAAGTTTTTTTCTCAGTAAATGCCAAAAAAAACCATCTATTTGATTTTTCCCCTACAATACACACCTCCCATCCTAAGTATTTTGTGCTATAATTACACTTCAAATGAAAGCATGGAACAGGTCACCATATTGAAAACGCCTCCTCAAAAATCAATGAGTGTTTCCTATTCTGGATTGCTTTACAGAAAAGAATGCTGCAGTAATCCTTTTCTTGAAGGAAAAATAGAGAGACCTTTATATAGCACGATAAATGATGTCTCTCCAGAGTGAGCAGCAGCGTTTCTCAAATAGCTGCTAATAAGACTAAATATGGTAGAGTATTGCAGTGAATCACAGTGTTGTATTGGGTTATGCAACCCTCTAAGGTCACTTACATAAAGACACGAACAACTGAAGTGCAAATAAACTCATCTGTTAATTAATTTGTAAGGCACGCAAGTGGCATTTAAAGAGAAAATTTCTTACAGCTAACTCTTGCAATGGGATACAAGACTGACAACTAATGCAATGGTTTTTTGAGTTTCCTGAGCTCATCTGAAATGACTGGATCCATACACTGTCGGAAAAAAGGCTGGCAGAACCCACTCCACTCTCCCTTGGATTCCCACTAACTTTGGGAAGAAGGGAGAGCACTCCTGTAGCTCAAATTATTCAGCTAACTGTAAAATTTATCCGGTGGAGGGACAGGAAGAAAGAGGAAGTAAATACTCCAAGAAATATCATATTATGCAAGTGGGATCAAGTGCCTCTTTCAGTAAGACCAGAGAGTCTTGCCCTTCCTGTCCCGACTACTATTGGCCTAGTTGCACCTCTAAAAATCATATTGCTACCCACTTGTGTTGTTTAATAAGGAGACCCAAAGTCTGGGTTGTTCATGGAAACTCTATTGCCTTTCTCTTTTTTTCTGTTTTCTGTGTTTTCTGTGTTTCAAAGCCATTTAGAGTTCTCCACTGAAATAAGAAAAGCTGATCCATAACATTCAGTAACAAATATAACCTGAAAATCTAGCTGCAGTAGAAACACGTCAGAGCTCATGAAAATTGGGAATATCTGTGTACACAACATTTAATTTTTGTCCTTTACAGAATTTATATAGATAAGTATGTGTGTAAAACTATTCAGATTCTAGATGGGAAGGAAGTATGTCAAAGACCAGCTGATTATTTAACAAGGGCAAGTTTCATCTTACAACCGTTAGTCACCATTGTATTTCAGAGGCATAACAGATGCCCAGAAAGACTGAGATGCTTTATTCTGTGGCAAAGATTAGCAGTTTCAGACCTCTTCTGTGCTCTGAGAAGTGTTGAGGAGGATGCAGCTCACTAGAGAAGAGCTAGATAAACTTTAAATTAAAAAATGTGAATCACTGTGGTGTTTTCAAGGTGGTGTTTCCATGTTGGACCAGGGAACAGGATCCTTAGAGTGGATGTGGGCAGCTGCTACTATTGATCCAAGCCAAGAGTGAAGGGATAGCACAAAATGGTTCATGGGCCATTATCTCATAGACATCCTAAGAATAGAGGAGAAAGGTATGAGATGGACTTCTGCAAAGCCTTCTCAAAAGATCAGGATATAATTGCTGTTTACACAGCATGTTCTGTTGCATTTTTATTAGTTTTCATCTGTGCTTCTTTGTTTTGCAGAAAGCTTCAAATGTTTGTGAGTAGAGGGGCTCTTCCATGCTAAGGGTGCCCAGAGACAATACATTACATTTTCTCAGATGCTGAGGGATGGGACAGAGACCCTCTGGGATGTCTGTGCTCTTTGTCGGGAGAGATCCTGGATACTCATTCTTCAGTTCTTTTTGTTGCCGTCACCCACAGCAGAAGGTTTCAGTGTGATTTATTCACTGGCTGCAATTTAGATTGATCGAAGTTACTGTGAGCACTTACAGCACTTTCCTCTCTCTGGTAAGCACTGTGGTGCTTTCCTTTCACCTTTGGAAAGAGGTCTTCTTGCTTGGAGAGCTCATGGCTTGCTCTTTGATTGCTGAGGGTCCCTCTGGTTCTTTCAGTAGCTCACGAATTTCCCTGAGAAAGTTTAGTAGGTTTTCACACATTATTTTCACTACCACAGGAAAAGCTAATCACTCAGCAGTTCAGGGAAGCAGTAGAAAAGCCAGATTTCTAGATATTTTTCTTGATGCCAAAAGTGTCCAACTTGTAATAGATTTTAATTTTGCATGAGAAAACCCAAAATCATGAGAGCACAGTGCACAGGTTTCATCCCTTCCAACAGGATCAGCTATTTGTTTATAAGAAGCGGTGGCTTGTCACATCTCTCCGCTCTGTTCAAAGAGATATATTACAAAGAAATCTGAGAACAGAGCTGGCGAGAACACAGTTGTATGTCGATGTGGTGCCTGAAGGTGCTGGGGCAGGATTTACAACTGAAATACTTAACTTACAGTATAAATTCTTTCATACATAGACCATGAACTCTTTCAGGTTAGAGCCTGGCACCATGTGTGATCATGTAATCATGATACAGGCCAGAACTGCAGTATAAGTTTAAAAAAAAGAAAGAGTTTATAATAAAATGTGTCAGTAGCACGAGGAAGCCAAAGAATAGGTGGAAAATATTGCAAAATAGCAATGGACTATGACAAACTGCTTATGTCTGTCATAGTTTATCACTGTTTGATGATTAACGTATTATCATCATGGGGCAAAAGATGCTTTTTCAGTATTTCTGCCTGCGAAGATTTGGAGAGGGAAGGTCTTCTGTCCATAGGTTTCTGGGGAGGGAATGCCATAAGGAAATCATCTCAGGCAAGATGACAAGGATGCTGCTAGAGGTACCTTTTCCCAAATATCTCATACTGGAGTTTATTTAAAAGAGAGGATATATCTGACTACTTACTTATAAACATCATGCTGGCTCTTGGCCAGGCCGTGAAATGTGTCTTGAATGATTTGTATTCTGGAAGGACTGAAAAAAAATGTTTATCTTGGCAAAGTTATCCCCATGAACAAGCCCAGCAGTTTGGGTAATTTGTCTTCCTAAGTTTTAAATATAAGGTAGCATAGATTGAAAGGAAATATTCAAGAGGAGGAGCTAAAGAGAGGAGAAAGAAGCTGCATTAGCAGTAAAAATATAAGAAAATAAGAAATGTGATTAGTTTACTTAGCTCTTTTTTGCTTGAAAAAGAGCTTTTGGTTTTGATATTTTATTGTTTAAAAACTGTGCTGAAAGATGTGAAACAGCATGAATCCATTTTTCACAATTTCATGTTGCTCGAGAAGTGTTGCAACAGCAGGTCTGGATGAAGGTGGAAAGAAAGAAGTGCAAACAGCAAAATACGAGCAAGAGTGACCTATAGAGAAACAGCTGCTAACAGTTTTGCAGCATAGAAGAAAAGAAGGAGAGGTGAAGAACGGTCAGGACACAATGATGTGTCCTCGTCCTTCTCCCAGGCACCTCATCCGGCATGTAAGAAATCATGATTGTGAACCATTCATTGTTAACCTTAAAACTGTGAAAAATACTTGTGATGAGGATCACTTGTAGGCATGCATCAAAAATAGCAATTAGAATTTCCTTCATTTTTTAACATCCTCAAAGAATGCTATGTCTCAAGTGAGAAAAATTCAGTATTATTCTCAAGCTGTGTAAGAAATAGAAAAAGTCTGCTTTTTCCCCTAGAAAGTAAAAGGAAAACTCTAAGGTTAGATCTACTAGAGTCCTGCAAATAATGAATAAAAGATTAAAAAGTGCTTGGCAGAGAGTTTGTGTTAATCAGTGTCTTCTCATGTGGGCATGTTTCCTCTGGCAAGCCTGTAAACTTTGATTTTATGTAATTGGGAGGTTAAAAGTTCTTCTAATTAGCATCCACTTCTATGGGGAATGTAGCACCTAGTTTGCAATCATAAAGGTGAGGGTTTTTTGAAGTGCTGCTAATTATGAAATAAATTTGCCATTTGAAGCAAAATTCAAGTGTGGAGCCAAATGAAGCCTCAGAATCACCATTTTTTTGTCAATGTAAAAGGCAAGGTTAGATGGCTACATTTCATAACCTTTTATGACTATGGAGACAGTAAAATGGAAATGACAAACGAGTGGTCAATTTTTTCTATTTAACAAATAATTTAATGATTGTGATTTTTTTTCTTTTCCTCGTGTGATATTAGTTGCCATACAAGGTCATTAGAGAAAGCCTTAAAATCAAATTGCTTGCCTCAAAATGTAGGGGACTAAAAGTGAAATTGCAGTAATTTCTGGAAGAGCCATGTAGAATGCCGATAAAATGTGTTATTAAAGATGATTGCCTGAAATACGTTTTCTGACTTGTGCTCTGACTCAGGCTTCTAGGGACAGAAAAACAGAGACTTTTCCATGGGACTCCAGAAGAACAGCCTGCTGAATAAATATTAGGTTGAGTGAAGTTCACTAGAAATAGTCCTCAACAGAGATTTACCAAATTTTGTTTCCTATATTCAGCACATCACTTGAGAGGTCTGTCTTCTGCACATGAAAATTGATTACACTGGGCTTTTTCCTTTTCACATATTTCTCATGTCTGGGGTATAGATGTAGGTGAAGGTGCTATACCTGTAAATCAATGAGAGACATAATTATTTTCCCTTATGTATATTATATGGACTTCTTCTCTAGAGTCATACATCAGAGAGATGAGCAATTCATTGCAGAGTACCATACACCAGTAATGCGGTTTACCTACAGAACTACTTGATGGATCTGACATGGAATTAAAATATAATTTCAGAGCTGCACAACTGAAACAGGAACACAAAATTATGGACTAAACTCTGCCAATCACCAGTACTATTGATTCTGAGGGATGCAGGGTTAGGCAATTGCAATAACTTAATTTTTTTTTTTCAAGATCAAAGTAGAAGTTACATTGCCAAAGCATTTCCAGAGGTAGAAAGTTTGGGAGAAAGAACTAGAAACTGGTGCCATCCTGCAGTCACAGGGCCTTATGCTGAAGTTTCTTTCATGTAGACATGTCAAATTCAGTGTAAATGACCAATCAATCTGCTTGTAGATGAAAAGTTAGTGTTACACCTCATTTTATGAAGATGCAGTATGATAACAGGCTACATTTTTCATCTGAGTGGTGACAGCTTGCCTTTTATACTCGGCTGTATTACATGTGATCCCCCTGTAGCCACATATTTTGGTTGATTACAAAACCTTCAGACTCCAATAGCAACAGTTCTACTAAATGCAAAAACATGTGTTGTCTGCATCATGGGCTATCACATTCCCACCAGACTTATTCTCTGCCCCACTATATTTGAAATCTTATGTCCTGACCTTCCAGTCCCCTGAGCCGAGGGAAACCTGAACACAAAATGCTCCAAAAGGGATATTATGTGATTCATATTTACATTCTTATAGTTCAGTGGAGGTATCTAAAGCAATATACTCCATCATACAGAAGACGTAACTGGTGAGGGAGTGGGTAAAGGCAGTCTCAAGGCACTGAGATCAAAGTCTGAAGGAAATAGGAATGAATGCACAGGACATCTCACTCCATTTCAAGTGCAAAGCTCAAATCTTTTTCTTGTCTTACTGACAGGAACAAACAGCACACAAAAAGGAGGACTAGAAACAGAAAAATAAGAAGTACGCTGTCTAGTTATTAGTAGAGAATCACGTGAGACTGATGTCTGGTATATGAAACTGAACAGATTTTCAGCATCAAGAAGATAAATGGACTTGGATTTAACCATTTTCCAGTGCATTATGTTGTTATAGAAGATAATTCGAAAATTATGGTTTGACAGTTGGAGAATTGTGGAAGACTGCATTGGAGAAAGCCTCATTAAGTCAGTGGCCTTATGGACTGAAGACCAAACTTGTCTATGGCGGGTCTGTCATACTTCTAATGACAATTGTCTTTTTGAGCTACATAGGTCTGCTGCCATGGTGTAAGTACGGAATTGATTTTTTAAAGTCACAGGACTTTGTCTCAATCTCTTAAGTGCTGCTACATGACTGATTAGAGCTGGAAAAGGTTAAATTAACACTTCTTTAATCTGGGGGTAAAAGTAAGTAGCTAAAATGCCTCAAAGCATGTTGGGAGTGAGAGGTCTTGTTGAAAGCAAAGAACATACCACCATGGTGAGACTGAAGAGTTTCAAGGGACTACACAGATCTGTCAACCAAGGTTTCTGAATCCTGCCTACACAGTTAAAATGCATCACTTTTGCCTCCGAGGACTAGCCCATCTTGGCAATTAACTCAGTATGAGAGGAAAAGATTTTAAAATAAATATAAGAAAATAAAAAGCCTCAGTTCCAGGCCATCATGAAGAAATCAGAATGGTGGGATTTAGTTCAAATCAAAACACTTTAATTTTGGTGTCCACATCCAAAACACCTTAATTCACATGACAATGCATAACTTGGTTGTCTAAGCTCCTGTTATGGTCAGTGAGTAGCTTTAGAGTTGGTGAAGTCAACTACCAGCTACTGCCATTTGACATGCCCCAGAGTATCCCAGATAAACCTATGGGGCTGGCAGATATCGCATGGGACCTGTGGGAGACCTTTGACGCTGGTAGGTGGATACCAAGCAGGACACAAAAGAACATTTCATATGGCACAAGAGACTGAAGTCCACCCAGGAGAGATGTTCTGCCTTGTGAGCTGGGTCTTGTCCTCATCCCTACTGACAGCACTAAACAGAGGTGGCCCAAATCCTTAAACAGAGAATCCTGGTGTCTTTTGGGATGGCTGGAGTGAACTGGCAGCCACTGGCATGGGAGGGCTGAGTCTCTCTAAGGTTTTGTGTTATGTCTCTGGAGCTATGTCAGCTAGTGCATGTGAAATGGCACTGGATGTTAACTTGCCAGCTGAATCCCTCCCTAGCTGTGAGTTATGTTCAGGCCCTTGATCAAATTATCATGGTGTAATGAGTAAGCTAAAAATGCTTTGTGGCAGTGTGTTGCGGGTTAGATAAAGTCTCTGTCACACAGTGGTAAACTCAGTTAAATACCCAGCATTTGCTATGGTTCCTTACCCAAAACATACACAGGTAGCACATTTTAGTGCTTGTCTGATAACTTTACTATGCATTTGAAAGCTGATGTGCCATCATTCATCACCGTCTTGAAAGGGCTGGTCCAGTCATGAGGTTCCATGGGCTTCTGAAATTTGCTTTCATGTGTGCCATTAAAAAACTATGTAATATGTGGCAACAATAGGCAACCAGTAGAAAGCAGTAGGCACTGGGGAAAGTTGGTATCTGTCTGAGTATCAAGGAACTAATAATTTTGGAACAAAACCAGCCCTGATACCAGTATAGATTACGTACCAGACAGGAATTTTAATAGTGGTGCTGAAAATGCAAAGATTCTAAAGAAAATTTTACAGACTCCGTTCAGAAAGAGCAGACTGAAGTCCTTGAATTATGAAGTGTATGTTGCTGAAGTATGCTGCATTCCTGTATTTAATGGATGATAGATGACAAATATTTCTATAGCTGTCAGTCCTGCGCGACATGAAATCAATAGATGATAACTGTGTTTCACATTCGTCAGCAGTGTAATTTCCCACTAAATCTTGCAATATCAGTTAGATATCAGTTCAAGATCCTCAAGGTGCATCTTCTGTGCCAATATTCAAAAGTGCAGAGGCCTGACCTGGAAGATGTACAGCCATTTAAGTACACCTGCTACAGGCAAAGTGACAGACCAGCTGACCTAGGAATAAGTATATAGAGAATTAAGATATAGGAATGTAAGGAATTAATAACAGTCAATGTATGTTAGGAATCTAGCTGTTATCAGACAATTTTTATTTCATTTTTTAAATGAGATTACAAATTCTCAGTCATAATTGCAAAGATGTGGTATTATTCAGACCTCTAAGTGCTTGGTTTAGTATCACACAATATGGTGATTAACTAAGGAGCTCTCTATGGTATCAATAAAGTATATATTGAGTAGCTTAATACCTGCATGTCTCAAATATCTCAAAAAAAAATTTATTGTCACCAAGGGTCTTTATCAGACAGTGTTACGTCTAGGAGCTTTTGTAGAGTTTGGCAAGAAATTTCATGATGTTCAACAGTCTCACCTGTTTAGGAAGCTAATACAAAATCACTAGGCATACAATACTAAACACAGTCAAGAATAACAGGACTGCGAAAACCAGAGAGAGGTTAATGTCATGGTGTGGTAGGCTAAAACCTGGCCAAACCAAATTATCCATTTAAAAGCAAGCAGTGCAGACTGTTCTTACAGAAATTTCTGTACCCAGGAAAGCACTGACTGAAAATAGCATTGGCTTCTAAGGGAAAATGAGCATGAGCTCCTGTAAGATACAGAGGCAAAAAGTGCTAATTCAATTCTGGAAAGTATAAACAACGGAATAGTGAGTAGGAGGAGGAAATTGACTTTTCTTTCTGTGTGACATTATTGGGACTGATGTAGAATAATGTATACAGTCCTGATGTCAACATTTTAAAAGGGATGTTGAAATACTACAGAGGATATAGAAGTCAGCTGCAGATATGTTTTGATGGCTGGAATGGGGAAAAAAAAAAGAAAAAAGAAAAAAAAACAGAACAGTGAGAGCTCAATCTGTTTATCTTATCAGACAGATCAAAAACCAGCTTGATTATAGCATGAAAGAACCTTTATGAGGAGTAAATACTGGTTACTGAATGGGTCTTTAATCTAGCAGAAAAAGGCACATCAAGAACTAGTGGCTAGAAGAGAAGGCAAATTCCAGTGAGAAATTAGACACAAACTTCTAACAGGGAGGGTGATAAGCCACTGGGTACAAAGGAACTGATAAATCACTGTCACCTCATTTTTTGCACTCAAAGATAGATGCCCTTCTCATGGTATATATTTAATCAGTCCCAAGTGATCCAGCTTAGCCTGGAGGTAATGGTGTTAAAGCTGCTGGCTCAGGAAACAGATCATGGCAGACGATCAGATGGTCTCTTTCAACCCTGATCACTGTGAATCTTGGGAGTACATCTTCCAGTACTGAGTCCAACCCTACTCTTAATTTTTCTGTGATTTACTCTAGAAAAAATGGTGAGGTTCATTCTAGTACTGTTAGAAGATACCTGGGGTTAACACCCACCCGAGGAAAACAGCAGAGAGGTGATGCAGAAGAAAAGATGGAAAAACAATTAACCTAGCCATTCCTCCTGGAGAAATAGGAGAGCAAGTAGACAGGACATGACAGAGGTATGACCACTTTTCAGTGCTCACCAGTACAACAGTCACTCCACAGAAAGAACTGTAGCAAGTTACTAGTTAAATACTGAGCTCAGTACAAAAGGGGAGAGGAGGACTGCAACTCGAGGATATACAGAAAGACACTCTTCACCCGCAAAGGAGCAATTATTGCCTATTTATTAATAGTCTGTTAATTTCCCTATACCCCAGGACACAGGTTTTACAAGCCTAAAGTGAGGAATAGAAACATATAGATTTGAAAACTTGGAATTAATAAAATGAAGGTGTTAATTGTGTTGTGGCAGATGTCTAGCACTTTATTGCAAGAGAATTCCAGAGCTCTTTACATTATCTCATGGACCAATAGTAGAGGAATTAATTCTAGGTCAGGTTTTGACATTTTTACCAATATTCAATGTATTTTCCTCTGTACATAGTTCAGCCAAATGAAAGGTAATATTTGCATAATGTGATAGCTTTCAAGCAGTTATAACAACACCAAGCTTTGAAATCTATTGCTTGTGCTGTCTTGGGCTATTTTTGTACCCTGTAAGTGTTGAAGAAGATAAAAGGTTGACAAGAAAGCAACTTCTAGAGTAACTTTCATAGCCCTGAAATCACCTTCTGCTCAGCATAAGAGTTCTTCCTTCCCACTTAATGAGGTACATGAATTGTGTGGACAGAAGGAGAAGAAGCACAGATGAGTTACAGACATAGTTTGCCCTCTTAAAACAAATAATGGTATCCTTCCTCTGAGAAAGAAAACCATGATGAATATGGCTGTATGATACCCCCTCCACCACATAATCTCTATCTGAAGTATGTATTACTGAAAGAACAAATACTTTTGATTTCATGGGGCAAAAGATTTGTAATCTATTTATTCTGAATAAAAAATTCCTGAATTAATATCTGACAGATGTTACTCTCAAAAATGTTTTATTAAGTCCCAGCATCTCAAAAATATTTCCCATAGCAACACAAGCTTTGACACCTCGTTGGATAAAATGCCTACAGCAAGAGGAAAGCAGGTGTGCCAAGTCAGCTAAAGCTCAATGCGCAAAGCAAAAGGGCAACAGTTGGCAAGCACATAAATATGATATCTCTTAAATATACCCTCTTAGGATTGCTTGTATGCAAGGTGGTACATCCTCGGGACTGCCTTCATGATTAGAAGCCCTTGCCAGCATAACTTCAGACTACAAAATCTTTCTTATGCAACGCTGAATCTTAATATGGTGGCCTTGTGGCTCTGCTTTGTAGCAAGTATTTAACACCTTTGGATATTTATAACTAACATACAATGCAAAAGAAGATTACTTACCTCAGGGCACATTTAAAAGATTCCTTGCTAATATGGTCTGTATCATTCTGTAGCACAAATTAGCATGAATTTCAAACCAGTAAAAAAAATCCACATTTACAATGTTAGAAGTCTTACTTAGTGAACAGAAGCAGGATAGATTGTGGTACTTTCTTGGACTCAGTACTGAATATTCATGGAATCAAATAGGCACATATCCAACACTACTTTTGCCATATGCTTAATTTGCAAGTATTTTACTGGACAAGAGTTTCATGGGATTTAGGGATTAAAAAGATTTACTAGATTATCATGTTCACACTGTTCCCTTTTCTTTTGGAGTGCCAGGGTAAGGAACTCACAATTATTGTCCGCATTTTTGCAATATTCTGTCTAGACACTTTCATAGAATCATAGAATTGTTTGGGTTAGAAAGGACCTTAAAGACCATCTAGTTCCAACCCCCCTGCCATGGGCAAGGACACCTTCCACTAGAACAGCTTGCTGGTCTATATTACTAAACAATAAAATGTACATTACTTTCTCTAGGACATTATTCCTCAGCCTAAAGAACCTCACCATTAAAACATTCTTTCCCACTTGTTTCAAATATTTTTTTCTAGTTTCATAGTACCAAGTGCTGAATGCTAACAAAACAATAATGAACACCATATAAAAATTAATAGGGATTAAGCTGCAATACTTCTATGTTGCATGTAGTTCCACTTTAACTACCATTTATTAGCAACACTGTTGGGAATTGTGTAATTATATTTCTACTCACTTAGTTAAGTTTCCTCCACTGCTGTCTAGTTGACACACTGATTTATTGATGAGTGAAAGAGAGAATAACCCAACCAGTTCAGCTATCAGATTCTAGTGGGAGGAGGTCAGTAAAACATCTGCTTTGCAATTTGCAGTTGTCTACTTATTCATATTAGAATTCTGTTGTCCTGGGAATAGTTCAATCATATAATATGCAGACTTATAATAAAAGGAAAAAATCTGCTTTTATTGAGTTCTTAGAAATTTTTTTTTTTTGCTTTACTTAAGCTGAGAATTCTTAATTTTTCTCCACAATATGGAAGTGAGTTTGTCACGTCAGATTTACTCTGAAGAATTTTGTGTGCCTGAAGAATAGTTTCCTGTTATTTCATGAGGATTTTTTTTTTCCTGCTTCTTTTCTGGTAATTACTCATTGCAATGAATTGGTTGACAGCTGTTACTCAAGTTGTGGCTATGAATGGGCCTGAATCAAAACCTAGATGAGAACATCCTTAAATGGCAAGAAATCTTGGATGGACATGTGAGACCCACAAACAGCCTTTCTCTGTAGAGTAAGGTAATGCAGTAAACAACTAATAATTTTCTCCCAGCTCCAAAAGCCTTCAAATGCCTGAGAAAGCCCTATCTGAACCTGCATTTTACAGTTCATGACCCTTTGCAGCTCTGGTAATAGGATGTAGACATCTATTACAGCTGTAGTAATAGAGCTATACAACATAATATTTGCCATTTTGAATTAGGCAAATCAGCTATCTCATTCTGGATACTGTCTGTGGCACTGACAAATACTAGATGCTTATGTGAAAGTAAGGTAGGGAAAAGAACAGTATGTCAGTGAAAATTCATTCTTTGTTAAATTCTTTTTATGCCCTGTATACTGAGAGTTTAGTTCCTGACTTCAGTTCTGCTTTATAGAAGTGAATTCAAATGGAACTCCCATCATATATCTGCACAGAACAGCATGCTGGTATCCGAGCTCCCAGGTGCAGTGGCAGGGACTGAGTGTGAAAATGACACCTACCTGGAGGGGCCTACACATGTGGTCAGCTCTGTGTCAAAGCCTGTGAAGATGTGAGTGCAATTCTGCTGTATGAATTTAGGCACCTGAATGGTATCTCAGACAGCTGAGGTTACCACAACCATACGTGATGCCCTAGCAGGTATTTCAGATATCACAGAATCATACAATGATTTAGCTTGGAAGGGACCTTAAAGACCATCTAGTTCCAACCCCCTGCCATGGGCAGGGACACCTTCCACTAGACCAGGTTGCTCAAAGCCTCATCCAGCCTGGCCTTGAACCCTCCCAGGGAGGGGGCATCCACAGCTTCTCTGGGCAACCTGTTCCAGTGCCTCACCACCCTCTCCATGAAGAACTTCTTCCTGATATCTAATCTAAACTTCCCCACTTTCAATTTAAACCCATTCCCCCTTGTCCTGTCACTACAGGCCCTTGTAAAAAGTCCACCCCAGCATCCCTGTAGCCCCTTCAGGCACTGGAAGGGGCTATAAGGTCTCCCCGGAGCCTTCTCTTCGCCAGGCTGAACAAGGCCAACTCTCTCAGCCTTTCCCCATTGGTACGCACAAGTACCTGTCCCTCCCAATACCCCCAAGTCCTTCTCCTCAGGGCTGCCCTTGATCCATTCTCCACCCAGCCTGTACTTGTGCTTGGGATTGATCTGACCCATGTGCAGGACCTTGCACTTGGCTTTGTTGAATATGTGAGGTATTCCCAGCGGGGCTGATAGCTATCACGTGCGATCTATGGGAGACCTTTGGGACTGGCAGACGGATGTTCGGCAGGACACACAAGAAGATTTTGAACAGCACTAGACCCCTGCATTAAGAACACAGTCCCTTCAAGAGGGATCTCCTGCTGTGCAAGCCCTTGACTCTGCTGATGGTACTGAACCAGAGGTGGTGTGCTGTTGCCTGAGCAGAGTGGGGTTGAACACTGGCACAGGTTTCCCTGAGAGGTGGTCCCTTCTACACCTTTGGAGATACCCGTAATCTGACTATCCACAGCCCTGAGCTGTAGCTATAGCTGAGCCTGCTCTGAGCAGGGGGGTAGACTGAATTATCTCCAGAGGTGCTGCCAGCCTCAGCAGCACTGTGATTTTGCAATCTGTGAGCAAGGTGTTTACACTCCTGTTAGAGTCAATGGAGATCTAGGTAACAATTCAGTTGCCTAAAACCTAGGAGTCTGTAGTGCTTTGACATGCTCTAGGGTACCCTGCCTGGCCTCCATCTGCCTGTTTTGAAGGCTGTGGCTTGCCTGAAAGTCTTCTGCTATGTCTGCCACAGGGAGGCAGGTCCAGTCAGGTGTCTCGGATACCTGAGGGCATCCCAAGTGGCACTGAAAATGTCTAGGTTTAGGCTAGTGAATTGAGCCCACAGTCAATCAGTTTGATTTGGCTTAATCAAAGTAGGTCAACTGCATGGAAGCCTTGCTTTCCACTGGTTCTTTGATATCTACCTATCAAAACTACAGCTGGGTGTTTAATCTTCAGCTGAGTCCCAAGTGAAGCTGCAAATTTAAAAAGTGAGCAGAAGAGGGGAGGCAAACAGCTGTCTACATGTCCCACAGTGTGCAGCAAGTGCTGTCCTGTGAAGAGCTTTTATCCTCTTGGGCGCTTCATGCTTCTCTCCCTGTCCTCCTGTTCTAGAGGATCCCTCTCCCTGTAGGTTTCCTGTGTTTTGTGAGATCAGCTCAGGGCACAGGCAGGATTAGGGGATCAGATAACAACATATCCTGCAGTAAAATGGACTCTGATAACTTGTCTGAAAACATTCAGATTTTCGTCCCTGTGTCATCCTGAACTTGAATTTAATTACAGCTATCTCCTCTGGCTGGCTGCCCATACATTATTATCCTGTATATCATCCACTATTTGACATTTATTTGTTCAAAATGAAAACGACCTTTGCTCCTGGAAGATAATAAATTATTTTTAGAATTATAGTAATTCCCTGTCACTTGAAATAATGCTCACCCAGAAAGACATGTTAGCACCAAAGGCAGGGGAAGTGAAAGCAAGATCTTCAGATATTTGAGCAATCAAAATTGATAGATGATGTGTATTGGTGGCTTGCCATTATTTCTTTTACCGTGCAAATGTACTTAATATTTACAATATCTTTTAGTAAAAAGATTTGTGTTTATTATATATGACAGCTCTCATCATGAATCTTCAGGAGAAAAATAACACAGGGCTCACAGTTT
>NW_010262157.1:8255-17987 GCF_000690775.1 Eurypyga helias | reverse complement strand
AGTGTTTACTAACTTGAAAGACTTTCCTGTTAGAGATACCTGGTCCCTTTCTTTTATTCCAGCACCTCTGTAGCTCACTTCTTGCAAGTGCATCTTTGAGCAGGAGATGGGACCAGGAGGAAGTCCAATTTCACTTACTCACATAATGTGTTTACTGTGGGTGTCTAACTCATTTCAATACTGAATACCAGAGCTAGTCTACATAAAAACAGGAGCTTTATAGACTTTTTTCCCACCCTGCTGGAGAAGCAAGTTCCCCTAATGCTCCACAAGCTTCTTTAATATTCAATATCTGCCCAGTTCCCATTGCTGTTCTTTTACGAGCTGTGTCACAGACTACCATACATGACCTGCAGACCAGTTGGCCAGCTTGCAGAAATTTGGGTGGGCTGAGAAGGCTTCCTAAGGCAGACAGCCAGCTGCCTTTAACTCTTGCAAAATAATGCATGTCACTGTAAGCGGGACATTTCATTGTAATGAACGCCCTTGAAACATGCCTGAAGTGACTAGAAATATGAAAAGTAACCCAAATCAGAGACAGATTATTAAGAGACTGTAATTTCCTATTAATCACTAAGTACAGACACACAGCCTTTAAGACCAGCTTTTCTGCGTCCCTGGCTGGGAATCAAACTTTTCACAATGGTCTGCCTGAGCAGCAAAGTACTTGCATCCCACCTGTTAAAATGGCATAATGCCAGCACAAAATGTATTTGTCACATGGAATGTGAATTCTGGTTTAGAAGAACATCCATATTTTCTTCTCCTGTCTAAATGAGGAAACCAAGCCCCAAAAATGTTGGATTTTCAGAGCGCTGAAAAACTTATGAGGTAGATTGGTGATAAATCCTCTCCTTGCATGCTCTAAGTGGTCCCATGATAAACAGCAAACACTGAAGCCAAGTGGCTCAGCTGTTTCTGAGCCTTTCTGGATCATGTTCAGAGGCAAATGAGGAAGAAGTGAAGAGGGAAAACTTGCATCTAGAAACTCTTAACAAAAATGCAGGCTTAATGTAACATGCCATTGGAGGGGCTTAAGCACAACTTCCTAAGTACTTACTGCAGGACGTATATAAGGTGAATATTTGGAGATTTCTACCCAGAATATCCTTGGGATGACAGAGAAAGCTTTTTCCTGATGGAGCAAAAATAAGTCAGATGGGGCTGAGAAAAGAGAAATGGACAAGGAAGCTTGGCAGTCCATAAATCTCAGACTGAACAGAGCTGAGGCCAACTTTCCACCTGTGCAAAGTCTGGAGGGGAATACGATCTAGCAGCAGCATCCAACAGCTTTAACTTTCCTGTTCCAGCTTTGGCACAGCACAGGTCATTTTGACTTATGTACAAAACAGAGACTGTACAGATGGAGAGTTGATTTTCCTAATGTCATGCAACAAATATTTTTCCTTTCATCCAGAAGATATTTCTGACCATTCCCAAGACGCTTCGAGCTGTGCGTGCAGGTGACAGAAGTGGAGCACTCTGGGTGAACTTCCCTGGTGCTGAGGAGCAGCAGCACAAAGCTTTTATTCCACAGAAGTCCACTTTAAGATGCAAAATAGGATTTACAGAGTGCTCAAGTGCTATCTGCAATTAACACTTTTTTCCCTCTTCTCTGTTTCAGTATCAACTGGTGTATCCTGCTCTTCTCTTTAACTGAAAATAAAGACAGCAGCTTTAACAAAAAAGGTAGAAAATGAACGCCATGACTCCCACAGAAGCAAGAGCTAGTAGTCTCGGTGAGATACACCAGACCAAAATTTTAGCTGATGTTAGGCTCCCAGGCCCCTGAGGGGCAGATGGGCCAGATCCAGGGGCTCTGACTTTGGCAGAGTGCTGGGGAATGGCAAAGACAGACCCTGGAAGAGTGCAGAAGCACACAGAAAACAATCAAAACCTGGACAAAACCCAAAAATGTGGTTTTCTTTAGTCTGGTCCCAAATGCAGCAGGGTAGGGCTGAGAGCGCTCTGTTTTCTCAGACTGTCAGTAAAACTGGGGTAAGTTCAAAGATAACCAAATCCTTCTTTCAGAATTAGGGGAGACAGTTCTAACAAGGCAGCTATAGAGGAGTTTTTTCCCAAGCTGAAGGGAATGAGCTGGGATCATTCCAGCCTTGCCTCAAAACTCCCCAATGGGACTGGCAAATAAACATCCCACAGAAATCCCTGAGAAGTAAAAGGTGTATTTCTTGTGTGTTTCCTTCAAATTTTATTTATTTGAAGCAATTTTGGATGAGAATAATTTAAAGGTCTAGCTATGAAAAGCCACCTCTAGGTTGCTGTCTGCTAGCAGGTTCATCCAGTCCATTTTTATACCACTGTGGGGAGGAATCACTTTCTGTGCCTATCCTTTACACCTCCCCTTTCAGTATGTTGCTCTAAGTTGTATTTTTGTTCCTGCTATTACCAATAAACAGATTCCCGAGCATGAGATCTAGGAGAAACGAAATTCTTTTTAGATGACAGAATTAGGTGGATCCATGTAAAGAGTTTGTCTGGATAAACAAACTTATTCAGAAATAGTGATTATATTACTAAAAGGGCGATATAAACATCTAATAATTGGTCTGACAGATTACAGTTAGTCTAAATTATTATTTCTGTATTCTATGTTTACTGACTATATTTTTCCAGACAGTCTATTCTTTCTAATAATCTTTCTGAGGCTTTCTGGTTTAGAACCTTTTCTGGGAAAATTTTTTATTTCCTCAGTCAACAGTATCTAAAAAAATCCGACATGCATCTGGTTTTTAAAATGACACTATAAACCCATCACTCCGAATACTTAAAAAGCTTCTGAGGTGTTACACTGGGAGCACTTCATGCTTGCATAAATTGCTAGTTTTATGCAGAGAGCTTCCTTGGAGAATCCTACAAGCAAGGATTAGCCTGGCTGTAATTTTGCATTATACTTCCATAATATGCTCTCTCCTTTCTCTTAAAAATATTTCTGCTCTTGCTTCTTGTTATATTGGTATGCACAAACACATAATCCAACAAATCACTACAATACCAGGATTATGTGGAAGTCAGCATTCCTGGATCAGCCATGGGAGCTAACCTAGGTATGCTAGAAATCTATAGCAGTTGAATGACATCTTTAAAAAGGAAAGACAATGCTTCAGAGAGACTGGTTCTTTGTGAAAGGATGATTTCAGGATCTGTTTCACACCTCCTCACACTTCGCCTCCTGCAAAGGCAGACTTGAGGGAATAATAGGATTAGCAGCATGAATAAGGCTGGAATAAGGTTTCCAGCTTCATTTTTTAAGTGACCTTCCCCAGAAATAACTTCAGTCTTCCCCAAATCCTTTATCAGACTCAGCACAATAAATCTCACAGTTCTCATCTTTCCAACTTCCATCCAGCCCCACATTACTTCCATATTCTCACTCCTCTTATTGCACTTTCATCTCCTTTCCATTTTTTCTTTCTCTCCATGCTTCAGCACTCCCAAACCCATCTGTATTTCTTCCAGGCCCCACTTCATTTGTCCCATACATTTCTTCAATTTTACCTGGTCCTGGATTTATGTAGAGGTACGTAAAAAGCCAATGACTGCACTGATGGTGCTGGAGGTGCCATGCACTGGTGGGTTGATTGGTTCCAGGCAGAAGTCACATGTGAATTCTTCATCTTGTATCCTAAGAGTGGACAATACTAAATGATGACCCTCACTTATCCAGCCACTAATGTCCATGAAGATCTGAAAAGCTTTACAGCTTTGACATGTCGAACTTACTGTCAAATTAGGTAGAAATTGGCCAGTGGGTTCACTAAGTGTGAATTGGCAGAAACAGAAAAACAAGGTAAGCATATACACTTTTGTCATCAGGAAACTGGGGCAAAAGAGATGTAGAAGAGTCTATCCTTCAGACCACTGCTTTCCTCATGAAAATGAACATCTGCACCCACGGTAGTGTGAAGGAGGGGACATCAGACAGTCTAACTTCCAGAAGTAGTACCCTAATACCAGTCACAAAATGGCCATAAAGTAAATCAGACAAATATTAAGGTGAAAATCACTGCCTACAAAATAAACCTGACTCTTATTAATGTAGGAACACCACATCAAAATGGATATATATTAATTTACTAGCTTCTTAGTCCATTAGAATCCCATTGTTGTAAATACAGGTACCATCACTGAGTTTAGTGTCTACGTGTGGTTGCTTGTTAGTTTCATTTTTCACATCTCTTCCGTTATTTTTTATGGCTGTCTGCTGTGTATCAGAAAACAACTCTGCAAATGCAGAGCAGCAGATTTGCTTTTACTTGTGCAAATTTCGTGGAGAAAGAAAAGTACGTCACTTCTCTGCCTGAAAAACTGCATGGAAATGGAGGGAGTAATGTATTTGCAGGGAAGAAGCCATAAACCGTGGATGTGAGTTATATTAAGCACAGACTACTGTTAATCATTTCACGTCACACATCTCTGTTAAAGCCAGGGGCGTAAGGACACCTGAGTGTACCCTCCTGTCAAGATATATAATGCCATGACTCCACATGAATTAGCCTCAGCAGGTATCTACCAAAGTGATGGAGAATCAAGTCTCAAGGCAGCAACTTTATTTCATGTATAATGACAGAAAAGCACAAAGAAAAATACTTAGCAGAAAATTTGTGCTGGTCTTCAGCGTCATCCTGGCTTTACTTTGGAAGGGCTGCTTTGTGCCGGAGGGATGAGTCAGGCACCTAGCAGTGACATTTGTGGAGATTGTTTGTATGTGTTAGGAACAGAATATCGACCTGGAGGTTGGTTGTGTTCAGAGTGGAGAATTGTGCATGCCAGGGATATGTTTCCTCCTAAACGCATGCATGTATTTCTCAGCTTTGTCATGGGAATTGCAAGAAACATTTGTAGATGCAGAAGCCTCGAGAGAAGGCTAACAAAGCAGACAGTAGTACAAGATACAGGGGGGGTGAAATAGCACAGATGCCCTGAGATCATTAAAGCTACTCTGGTTTATACTAGCTGAAGGCCTTGGAGATGAAAAATGCATTTAAACAGCACTGAAAGAGCAAAATTCTAACCTCAGCTAAACTAAGGACTGAAACTTTGGCCTGCTCATGTCACACGAATTTCAAGGAATTAATAGGAGGATTCAATGCTACTAAAGCATAGTATGTCTGCAGTTGTCAGAATGTTGATGGTAATAAAATATGTGGTTAGTAAGATGGGAAAAGCTCCCTGACCACCTTCTCAGCACTCAATATGTTTCACTTTCAAATGAAACACAGAGTTTTAAAAAATTAACTGAATGCAAATACGAAGTGTACTTTGCAGGGGATCTGACTCTGCTTCCTCTGTTGAGGATGAATAGGAGAGGACTCAGAGGGACCAGTTATGTCCTGCTACTTCCTTCAAAACAATTCTAAGGAATGTCAGGTGCTGCTCATAGCTGTGACAATATCTGACCACCCATTCCAGGCAGGCAATAAGGAGCCATGAGAGGCATTTGCTGCCTTACCACCCCCAGGGCTGAGCAACAACTGAGATCCTCTGTGCATTCTGCTCTGAGAAAGTAAAAGAAACTTTGGGTGGGTGCTGTGATGCTGCAAGGGGTGGCATTAGCCCCACTTACTTGTTACTATGGAGATCCATTCTGTCATCCCGCTATAATCATTTTGTCAATGACATTTTGTTATTTGCTTATGAGCCTGCTGTTAGGAGAAAGCATTTTTGTCAGAGATTAAGAAGAGCTGTCTCAGACTCCTGCTTGCACATCATGCAGAGGAGGGCTGAACCAGTGATTGCAGGGGAAGTGCATCAGCAGTGATGTATCTTCGCTAGAGCTGAGCAGGGCTGCGGTGTAGCTGACCAGGAAGGTCTCATACAGAAGATATGGGTCCATTTACAGGTGACTACAATAGCACTCACAGTATTAGCCATAGGCAAATCATCTGAAGAGCTGTACCCATGTTAAAATCATATAATGTGTTATGTGAGATCAAAGGCATGGGATTCTTTTTTGTATTTTGCTCATGTTCAATATTTTTATAATTCTTTAAAAAAAAAAAAAAGCTGTGGCTTTCTGCCTCATTCTGATCAAATGAGTTAGGTACTTCTGGGAGGACCTTAATGAGTGATCAATTCTAATGTCCCAAGTTAGGAGTGCCTCCACTAGCAGAAATTTGTAATGGAAATATGAAGATTGATATGACTGAAGTAATATTGGAAATGTGTGTGCGAAAACACTGAAGGATGCAACAGAACAAAAGTTAAAAGGAGAGGCACGTGTTAATTGCCACAGGGCTCAGTATCTATGATTTTGTTATAATAAAAAGTAGAAACAAACAGAGCTAAAATTAAAGATGTCAAGTGGATGTAAAACAGGACTAGAGCTTATCAGACAAGGAAAAATAAAAGTTGTGCAATTCTGGAATTTTGTCTAGCTAGGGGTGAGTCAAAATCACAAGGCAAACAGTCCAAAACAGCATCCACTCCTAAAAGGTACAAAAGGGAAGTCCAAAACCCAGGATATACTTTAAGGCCTCAACTGCTAATGTTCTTTGTTCTCCACGTTGCATACAAGTGATCCAAGACTGCTTGGGCACGTGTCTTGGTACTTGTGAGCATGTGGGACAGAAGAAAGTGCATGAATTAATCCTGTGAGAGGATGAGGAGGAACAGGTAAAAGTGACTTGCTTAGAGATTTTTATATTGCAGAAACACCTTTCTTTCAATAAGATCTCTTGCAGACTTTTGTTACAGTAATTTTGTACAAATACCATAGAGTAATGAATATAAAGGTCTGAAACAAGCTTAAAGTTTTTCTAAAGATTAGGATTCCTGGGATATTTTCATAATTCTGTCACTTTTCTACTGAGCAAAAGAATCTTTTATTAGACTAAGCAGTATAACTGGGGAAAAATATCCAAGCTTTTCTTCAGAGTATGTCTTTTCTCAGAATGAGAAAAGGAAGAAAGAAAGTAGTTAAGCTCTTTGAAGGTAGGGAACTACTGCTCTGAATTTATCTCAATTATGCTAATTGCTTAGACAACTTCAAGGTGCAGTTACATGAATATTTGCCGGCTGGTAAATTTATTTGATGTAGGTCCGACCCCAGACCCTTCACAGCAGTATCGTATGAGGGCCGTGCTGTAAACAGGATCAGCAAACGAGTTGGGGTTAAAATAGCAACTAAGAAAATACAAAAAAAACACCCCAACTTCTTTTTTAATCTTTTTATTTGCCAGAACATTTCCTTGGTTTGTTTTAGAGCACCTGGGCCCTCAGAGGATCAGCGCAGGCAATGGAGGAGACAGGAAAGTGTGGCACAAGAAGGAACGATAGGGTCTTCGAAGGGCACCAAGAACTACCTCGCTCTCCCTTGCTGCTTTTGAAGCAGAGCCATCCTGCTCATCAGTCTGTGCCTTGCTGCTCTTTTCCCTTGGGCTTGTCTTTATTTAGAGGTGCTAGAGAAAACAAAGAGGTCAGAGGGCCAGGAACACCTAATGTGGAGCATGATACTGGTGGATTTGATGCCCACAGTCTACCAGGCACAGGTAAGCTCCAAACATTGCAGGCAGGAAACGAGGACAGCTGAGCTGCTTTGTAGACCAAATGCTTAGACACTGCCTCAAGGGCAATCTTAAAGCTATCATAAGTACTGTCACGACGGAGCTGTGTTTGCCATGTTGCAGATTACAAACCCACTGGAGGTACACAGTGGGCCTTCCCACAGTGGACCTTCTTCACAGGGATATTAGCAGGCCTAATAATCAGTGACCTTGACTTATTCTCATAGACTTTGATGATAAGTTAGCAAATATCATGTTTCTTCTGAATTTGGCATATATATTTGAAAATCCTCAGAATGGCAAGGAATCAAAGAGCAGCTTGAGAAACTGCACACCCAGCCATGGAGTGAGAGCAAGGGAAAACACAGCAAGGGCTGTGCCAGTTCTGCCTGGCTGACATGGCATGCTCTTCATTTTATGTTTGTTAGGACAGCCACAGGTTTTTCCTTGGAGTAATTGATTTTTTAAATGATAGTCTAGTGTTCAGGGATTTTAACAGACCTGGTATTATTTCTCTGTACAATCACTGATGACTACACACCGACATTTTAACAGCTGCAAAGTGAAAGCAGGCAGGCTACAAGAAGGACTGCATGGCATGACAATGGCATGACTTTTGCTCCGACTGTTTTCTAGATGACAGTTAAGTCAAGTTTCTCTTTTCTGGTCACTGAAGATCCTCTAAGTTTTATTCGTAGGCTAAGAAGTCTGTCAGTCTGCCAGTCTCAGCTCTCTCTTTGCATTTAAGTATTCTCCTTTTTAAAGGAAAATAGCCTTTGTTTTGTCAAACTGAGCATGCCAGACTTTTTCAGACTTCGAAACACTGCTTGAAGTACTGCTAACACAAGGTGTGTTCCTTGTTGTAAGCTCTGCACACTCACTGTGGTGACGTAGGATGTATGTAGTGCAGCTTTGTACGAAACCTATAGCACTTTGTGGCAAATGTGATCATCACCTTCTGGGAAGGAGCCCACTGACTTATGTACCTGATGAAAGACATGACATGACTGACCAGTCTCTTCTGCAGTTTAGGGCACATTGAGTGAGCAGTACAGTGGGACCAAAGTCCAAGTCATCCTCCATGAACTATAGCTCATATAGACTCTGTGTTTGTATGGATGTGATGGTGCAGATGCTTAAATTGTAAAGTACCTTTAGCACTGTCTCAGCCTGATGCTTCCCCTGAAAAGTCTTTAAGTGGACAGTTTCCAGCATCTTGCTTTTGTTGTCATAAGCATGGATGTTCTGATTATATACAAGATTCAAGAGGGGTGTCACTGTTGCCTAAAACTGTGGATGTGATAATTCCCTGTCCTTTTCTGAAGACATTCCACTTGAATCCAGCTTTGGAGATCTTTCAGTGTTTGCTTCACAAAGGGCCTGAGAGTTGCCCTGGGGCTGGGCACTGTGTTCTGGTCACTGTTATTTCTGGCTGGTTAGTCAGTAACCCCATCCAGCCAAAATTTCCTCTGACAAAATCCTCCCACCATATCCTATGTAGCTCTTTCCTGTCAACTCACAAATTAATCTGCAGTCTTCATTTTAACTACAATATCCAACAATCTGCAGAAGTTTCAATATGTGAGTTGTATTGCTTGCCCTTTTTAAACTGAATCAGGCATTAAGACAACATTTCACAGGAAAAGTTTTCATTTACAGTGTCTTTGTTCCATCAGCAGCATCAAATGTTTTACTGCTTAAATTCACAGCTAAACAGTGATTGACAAAGATTTATATTGGAAGATTAGTTTTAGTGTAAATTAATTTTAGAAAACCCAGGTATCTACACTTAATGATTCTTGAAAGATTTTAATTTCCCACTATGTTTCTTTGCTCACACTTTGCATCAGGCTTATTAACTTTCAGTCCAAATACAGAAATTGCTTCCTTCTGATTGTAGCCTCTGGTTTGTTGAAAACATTTTTGTGTGTGTTAGCTCTGTTAACATGTGTGTGTTAGCTCTGTAACACAAATCGCATTAATTCCTTTATTAGTATATCACTTGCATGGTTTGCAATCAGGCGTGATTTTCTGCCCTTCATCTCAGTCCCATTAGCTGCATGAGCGTGTGTAGCCCAGGAAGAGACTGCACAACCAACTAACACAAAACCTCCAGTTTATCCTGTAGCTACTCAGAGTGTGATCCACTGCTGTACTTGTACAGCTTTATGACACTGTACTACAGGGGAGTAAAAGTCTTACACCAGTA
>NW_010262157.1:0-8224 GCF_000690775.1 Eurypyga helias | reverse complement strand
AGTGCTAAAAAGCGCCTGTAGGGAAGGAGCACTTATCTGTAACTTCAGGATTCCGGAGAATACTTGTGTCCATGAAAGGTTTCAGGTGAGACCCTGTGAAGTTACTGAGATCAGGGTTCACAGAGAGACATGTGCAACACCTGCGTTCAGGTGCCTCTCTGCCAGTGGGCTGTCTGCTGGTTTGCTTCAGGACCCTCTGCTCCTTACCAAGGGCTGGGAGAGCTGAGCTCCTTGGGACTAGACCTGCATCCACACCCAAACAGAGCCATTCAGACCTGCCAGCAGCAGGGTCTGTGGTGGAGGTGTCATCAGCCCTGCCTGGCTAGTGTGTCATGCAGGAGGGCTGGACCTGGACCCTACCCAGGGTTAAAGACAGCCTTGACCATGAGGCTTCTGCATAGGAGAGGGAAGCAGCATGCTGCTTCCAAAAAAAGAAAGATATCAACCAGTTGGAGTGAGTCCAGAGGAGGGCCACGAAGATGATCAGCGGGCTGGAGCATCTCTGCTATGGGGACAGGCTGAGAGAGTTGAGCTTGTTCAGCCTGGAGAAGAGAAGGCTCCGGGGAGACCTTAAAGAAGCCTTCCAGTATCTGAAGGGGCTACAAGGAAGCTGTGAGGGGACTTTTTACAAGGGTCTGTAGTGACAGGACAAGGGGTAACGGGTTTAAATTGAAAGTGGGGAGATTTAGATTAGATATCAGGAAGAAGTTCTTCCCAGAGAGGGTGATGAGGCACTGGAACAGGTTGCCCAGAGAAGGGGTGGATGCCCCATCCCTGGGAGTGTTCAAGGCCAGGCTGGATGAGGCTTTGAGCAACCTGGTCTAGTGGAAGGTGTCCCTGCCCATGGCAGGGGGGGTGGTACTAGATGATCTTTAAGGTCCCTTCCAACCTAAACCATTCTATGGCTCTATAATTCCCTGAGCTCGTTCCCCAAAGAAAGCATACCCAAGCCTTTTACCCTCAGGGTACACAGCACCAATACGAATCTCCTGAAGGCCAGGTCATGGGGAGGCCCCTGCAAGTCCCCACCCTGGGTATAAATTCAAAGGGAAAGGCAAAGATCATGTCCTTGGTATTGAGCACTTAAATTCCTTCAGGTTTTTCTCAATTTGTTTTTAATCTGAGCTTTGGTCTCGCTGCTTCTACTCTGCAGTCTAACGAAACCTGCCTTTTATAAAACAGAAAACAGTTTGGAAACTCAGATGTAGAAAATAATTTTAGGTCCAGACTTGCAAGCTGTGGGGTGTCACTCACCAGCATTTGGAGAGTCCTTAACATTGTGGGTATCATTTTTAAAGAAGAATCCCACGCACGTTGCTGTGCTGTGTAGCGTATTGCAGAGCTGACACCTTTTGCAAGGCAGTTGGGTAACCCCATAGGCACTGAAGGTTTGAACAGGAATGGTAGCTACACAGTGCATTCTATTCAAATATGAAAAATGAGGGAGAAAGCGGGAATCCGTTAGCAGAAAACATTGCATCATGCTGCTCACACTCTCTCTCTCTGTGTTTCTAATAACCCTGTCTCTACATTATGAATTTTTTATCCAGAGAAGGGATTCTGTGTGCTTCAAAAGTCACTATGTGGACCACTGTTCATGAGAGGTTGCCAAAAAATTTCAATAAAAATAAAATATTTTTAAGTTTAATATTTTTGCAAAATATTGTTTGCATAGTCAGCATTGCAGTCCTGCAAAAAAAAAAAAAACCAAACAAAAAACAACCAGTTAAACTTTTTTCAGTGTTATTAATATAATTTAGTTATTACAGAGCCATGATCACTTCACTAACCCTTTTTATGAAATTTTGGATACCAATTTCATTTAAAAAATAGTGAAATTATATATGAAAATATCCTTAGTTCCTAGAAGCAAACAAAAAAAGAAAAAACTTCCAGGAAAATAAATGTAATATTTTAATGTTTTGGTTGGCTCTTCACTGTAATATTTGTGAAGTTATGGCTATTATCGCTTTTTATTGTACATCCCAGATGGTTTTTCAATCACCTTTTTTCCTTTGATTGTTTCACAGTTTATTACATTCTTATGTTCTGAAATATGTAGTAAATACTCCGTGCAGATGACTTTTATTGATTTCATAGGTGGGTAAAATGAGCCTTAAGGAAACAATAACTTTCCCAAAGTCACAAAACAAGGTCAGAGAATAACAGCAGAGGTGTGATGGCTTGTCTCTGTGGAGAAGATTGTCACAGTAATTGTTTGAAAGATTAATCTTTGTCACAAATGATTGTCACACAAATTAATCTAGAGCAGAAAGAATTAATCAGAGATCTGCTGCTTGTGACAAAAATTGTCACTCATGAGCCTCAAAATTTATTCCTCGCAGTAGTAAAACTAGTAAAAATTAGTCCAGGAAACACAACATAAAATTAATTACTGGCAATTTGATGGCAACTTCACGTCAAACTTTCTGCTGAGAAGCTGGAAGGAGGGGCATGGGAAAAGTTTGGGAACACAAAGCTTCCTTACTCTAGGAGAAGCTGCTCTGAGAGCTCTAAAACCCAGTTTGTCCTTGCCTCAGGCTGATGGAAGAGGATTTGTTCGGGTTGAACCAGGTCATTTCAGAGAAGTGTTTATTCCCTGCCTGGTGTGCACTGTGGCTCTGTGCATCTTATGTGGGCAGGGGAGTACTGAGGGTGTGATATCGTTGCTTCCGGCCAGACACAGTGCTACCCTGGCATGGACCTGTGTGCAGGTTTCACTGCATCTCTATGCCCAGCCAGGATGTATGGATTTATGGTTATTTCCACCCATCGACTGCTCTGTGGTTTATCCCATTTCCTTCCTGACACCTCTTTTTCAAAGCATGAGCAAGAAGGGAGATAACTGGCACTCTTGGAGTAAGAACTAAAAACTCTAAAACTCCTTTATATGTGACAAAGCCAATTTGAGCTATGATCCCTGATCCCCTCACTTCTAGTGGAGATAAATCATAGAATCATAGAATGGTTTGGGTTGGAAGGGACCTTAAAGACCATCCAGTTCCAACCCCCCTGCCATGGGCAGGGACACCTTCCACTAGACCAGGTTGCTCAAAGCCTCATCCCGCCTGGCCTTGAACACTCTCAGGGATGGGGCATCCACAGCTTCTCTGGGCCACCTGTTCCAGTGCCTCACCACCCTCTCCACAAAGAACTTCTTCCTGATATCTAATCTAAACCTCCCCACTTTCAATTTAAACCCGTTACCCCTTGTCCTGTCACTACAGGCCCTTGTAAAAAGTCCTCTTCCAGCTTCCTTGTAGCCCCATTCAGGTAAAAAAACTGAATGAATGTCTAATGCTCCCTCCTTAGGGAAGCACACAGAAGAGTATCTGAGATGAGAATGAGAGCTTCAAATTCCAGGTCCCATACACCTTTAAGCAAAACCCTGCAAATCTTACTCTGGCAACATTTCCTTCCTGATACCTGTGGATTTAGCTGAATAAAGGCTGATCATTTACTAGAAGAGACTGAACAGTCCTTGAGGTCTCCTACTACCCCAAATAGCCACATGACAAAATCCCATGGGCATACAAAGCATGCTTCTTCATGAAGGGTTGCCTTTGTTACCTAATACTCTGCCCCTAGGAGTTTACCTTGAAGGGAAGGGCAAGGACAGCAGAGAGAGATATTTTGCAAGTCTCTTCAGCATCCTGGCATCTTTGGAACTACCTCATCCCCATCCTGAATTTCCACATCCCCTTTTTACCTTTTTCTTCTCTGGCCACCAAGCTCTTTCTGTTTAGATCCTCTTATCCCATTGATATTTATAGTGAGTGACCGTATAGAGTATAAGTGTCTTGGTTTGTGTCATATTCCAGGTATAATCCTCTTTGATTTACCATTCTCATCTGCCCCTGTCTACTGAAAATATCATTCCTGATACATCCTACAGTTGCATCAACCTTTGTGTGGCTGAATCATGTTGATGACTCATGGCCATACTGTGAATGATTATTTCCAGTCTGGGCTTTCTCCTCTCCTCGCATTATCACAGTTCAGCCCCCAGCTTACAGCAAATCTTTTTATTAGTCTGTGTGTGCCTGACCTGACACTTCAGGCTGTTAAATTTAATCTGGTTTTTATTGTTTCCTTGCTCAAGATTATCAGGTTCCTCCTGTATGATATTCTAACCTTCTTCTCTATTAACTTTGATCACAAATTTATGTCATTAACTATTTCTATTAGTTATTTTTGTGCTCCAGTGTTGTGAACAACCGACATAATGCCTGATCCTGAACATATTTTGCTTAGAACCTGCATTTTGCTGTCTTCGTCTTCCTTCAGTGATAGCTGTCGTTACCTACCCTGGAGCCAGATCTTTTCCTAAAACTAATTGTAAAATCCCCCTTGTCTTTGCCTTAAACATTAATAATTTTGTCTTGGAATATATGTGAGACATAACAGTAGGTCAGATGAGTAGTGTTTATCAAGTTCTTTCATCTAAACAGAGACCAACATATCACAGAAAGAAATCCAGTTTATCTGTGAAAATCTATTGCTATAAATTCAGGTTGTATTGTAATTTCTGCTTATCTCCATTTTGTTAGGTAGTCTTTCTTTTGAAACTTGTTCCAACACCTTGCATACACTGGAAACATAGTTAATAGTCCTGTACCTGCACAGGTCATTTTTCTGTTTTCAAAATACAAGTGCTGTGTTAGCTAATTTTAAATGCTAATGCACTAACCACAGATGAATAAGTTCATTTAAAAAAGCTTTGCTGCAGGACTTACAATTTCACATGCTAGTACTTCCTGGCTGAAGATTAACCTGCTCCACAAGTTTCAGCACACTGAACTTAGATTTTTTTTTTTTTTTCATTTTTGTCTGCTGGAATTTTCCTTTCTGAATATTCATTCATATTAAGATGCCTCTCATCTTTCCCATTATTGAAGAAACGCTAAATAAACCATATGAATAAACCTGATTATCTTCTATCTGAAGCATGAATTTTCTATATGGAACCACCCAACTTCAGTATTTTCCTGTTTCCATAGGCTGATCTAGCAGCAGATTTCTATTGCTACAACTTTAGATTTATAGCCATAAAAACCCCCTAGATATTTATCTTAGACTCTAGCAAAATTTTCATGTAAAACTTATATCATCCATTTGTATGACCTAGTCCACAAAGCTTTAGGCAAATATCAAAGTGTGACTCAGATCTATCAGGGAGCATCCTTACTGATCCCCCTTGCAACGGACCAGTAATACCTATTTCTTGATTCACGTAATATTTCTCCTAAATCCTGTATGTTGATGTGTTTGCATTTTTGTTCTGATCAAATCCCAGTTTTTAATCAACTGTTCAGTAGGAAAACCCATCATCTGCCATTTAATTAAGTCTGCGATCTTAAATTGTTCCTTAACACTTAGTTCAGAATCATTTCAGTCTTACCCATGGACAGATACAGATCTAAATTTGTAATATTGGTTTGCGTAACAGATATCATTATACAGTCAAATGTGTCTCTGCATCTGGACACCTTCTCCCTAAGGTGAACTACATTTTGGGAGTTTTCAGTGCCAGATGTTGTGTCTCCTCCAGTTAAACTGGAGGCTGTATGGAGTTGCTCTCTCTTTAAAAGTTCCTTGAAAAGATAGTTGGAAAAATTTTCAGTTACAATTTTTTGTCAGAAAAGTCTGTTTTGGCAAAAGCAATGTTGCTCAAGAAAGAAGGTCAGTATCTATCAATGTCCCCTTTCAAAGAAAATTTTACATAATCCCAATGTCAGCTATTTCTGACATAAAAAGGAAAACAAAAACCCAGAAGGCTTATTTTTGTCAGAAGTTCAACTAATTGGAATAATGATATAAGTAATAATTATAAAGTCAATTTTATCTGAAAATTAATGTCATGAATTCCCAAATTTTTGTCAGGGCTTTTCTTCTTTATTTTGACTTACTTTTTAATGTCAGTTTCTGACAGAAGGAAGAAAATATTTCCAACTCAATCCTGTTTCCTGAAAAAAAAAGAAAAATAAACCTCCTCAAGTTCCCTCTGCTTAAGCTCATAGAAGAAGTTAGAAGCACTTTGGACAGGCAACATGCCATACTCTCCGTGGACCCTGCACTGCATCAGTGGTGCCTTGCTGCTGATACTAATGCAGCCTGCCACTGTAGGCTGTCATGGGAAGTGGCCTGGATGTTGTGGCCTGTCATTTCGGTCTACACCTGACATCTGCTGACCCCCTCCCAAGAGCCGTTCTATACCCAAAACCATAAGAAGTCTGCATTTTATGGTTAAGTCTTCCAGAACCAGTAATAGCAGGTAGCTTCTCTGCGAGATGGTTTTTGGTGACACTGCTTTAGTCCTATCACTGAAGGGAAAATTGAAATAGTCCTTTGATTGGATCTGCTTAGAAAAGGTAAACAAATAGGGAGACTAAATAAACTGCTCACAGTAGACTTCAAGCTGCTGAAGAGAGGTGGGCACAGGCACACATGGAATACTTTAAGACATGAAAGGATAACATGCAGTTTTGGTGAAGAGACCAAAATTATTTTTTGTATTCCTGTAGCCTACATATGTATAGGATGGAAATTTCTTTCAAGCTCAGTCTCTCCCTCAGAGCTCACTGACTTTTTCTTGTCCTTTTCTTTGCTCTTGTACAACTCAGTGCCCAGCTCTCTAAGCAGATGGCATATACCATATGACAGCTGTGAAGTGGATGTTTCTTGACAGGTACCGTCACAGGGACATACCGTGCAGCCTCATGACATACATCGGAGCATTGTGGATAACTAGGCATGATCAATATATAATGACATAATGATTCAGCAGGATCTTTATCCCAAAGGAGCTTTAATGTGCTGTAGTCATGTAGAGACAAATGCAGGAGTCTGATCCATTTTTCTGAACAAGGAGTGTGCAAGTGGTGAGTGGTACACTGAAATACAAAAAAAGCTACTTAAACTAGGAATTAATGCAACTACTGCATCTATTTGAAACTGCAGAATGACTTGACACTGGGCAGAATGTCACTGCTGCGATAAAAATTTACCTGGAGCACTGGAATTGACTTTGGCAGACAGCCTCCAAGGAGTGGGGATGACACCAAACGCTCAGGACAGGAGTTTTCTCTTTCACTTGAAGAAAATCTACCATTAGCACCCAGTGTTTTCCTGATGCCTAACATGTCAACCAGTCCAATCCAGCCTCAGAGGGAAACACACATTTTGGTTTTGCTAAACCTTCTTGCCTCTCCTTTATTTCTTTTACTCATTTTGACTCTGCTGGTGACTTGGGAAATCTGAGTTGCTGAGATGTTCTCCATCAGGTCAGACACTGGACCCTCCACCCTCAACTCTTTTTAAAATGCATGGTCAGAGCAATGAAACAGCAGTTTTGTGTGGTACAATGCTGGGATCCCACTCCTGAACTAGTATTCAGGTCTGCAGTAATGCCCTCAGTTCAAGAGGAAGGAGCATATTGTAGACGTTAGGTAAGCTGGCAGGTAGATGCAGACAGGGGTTTTGGTTGGACTGTGCTGCATTAGAGCATCAATTCAGTGACTGGATTAGAGATGATGCTTTTACTGCATCAGTCACCTCTCAGTGGCTCCCTTCCAAATAGAGTTCAGAAGGGCTGCTTTTGTTAGTTCAGGGTGATAGTGAGATAACAGCCAGAGTAGTGTGACAATAGTAATACAAACAGAATTATTACCCAAAAAATGAGTAGATATAATGCTGAGAACTACTGACAATTGTATCAGAGGAACTGTATGACTTGTTACTATGCTTCTACACCTGAAGACACCACAAGGGAATTCCAGCCACTCCAGCCAGTGAGTCAACTCCATCAGGGGCCCAGCTTAAACGCCTCCATGCAAACACACAGAGCACAGGGAATAAACAAGAGGAGTTAGAGACGTGCACACGCTTGCAGGGCTATGATCTTATTGGTGTGACAGAGATGTGGTGGGATGGCTCCTGTGACTGGGGTATTGGAATGGAAGGATACAGGCTATTTAGGAAGGATAGGCAGGGGAGACGTGGAGGGGGTCTATGTCAGAGGCAAGCTGCAGTGCGTGGAACTCCACCTGGTGATGGATATGGAGCTGACTGAGAGCTTATGTGTCAGGATTAAAGGGAGGGAAGGAAGAGGGGATACGGTAATACAAGTTTGCTACAGGCCACCTGGCCAGGACAAGCGAGTAGATGAGGCCGTCTACAGGCAGATAGCAGCAGCCTCACAGTCACAAACCCTGGTCCTCATGGG
>NW_010262156.1:17291-21125 GCF_000690775.1 Eurypyga helias | reverse complement strand
CCACTCAGCTCGATGTATTATGGAAGGAAACAAAAATCTTATAGACTGGGTCCAGGAGAGCAGCTCATTGCTGCCTGGGACCAGGACAGTAGTATACAAAACCGCACAACATATGTCAAAAGATTTTTTCTGTATTGTATAAAAATATACAATTTCTCAATTGAAAGAAATATATGTAATGTTAAATTTAATTTAATAAACGATTAACACTTTGACTAGCACATGACTATAAATCTTTGGACCAAGATCAATCAGTTCAGTTGTCTAAGAAAGACCTTTACTTGTTTTTCAAACCATTCTTTACTGGATAAATGAGTTTATGCACAAAATATAAGATATCTAGTGAATGTATAAGAAATACTCAAAGTCCTTAAAATTATGTATGAATTATATTTATTTTGTCCATTTTTCTTATGAAAATCTTCTACTCAGTAAAAAATGCAACATTAAATGAGCCATTGCTTGATCTAAAATAATAATAAAAAATCAGAGTTTACAGACCCAGCCATTTTCTAATGGCTAATTAATCCATTAGGGAAAATACCTTATCTCCTTCTTATACATAATGCATAATTTAATGAAAGAACGGGGCACTGGAGAGAAGGAATTACTTGCTTCTTTGTTTTGAATACTTAGATTATTTACTGAATCTTGATGGTTAGCTTTAAAGTAGGATATCTTATTCAGGCAATGTATTTTTCTTTAGCTTTAGCTGCCGAGAAATCCAAAAATACAAAATCTAAAACTGCAGAAAATTCCCTTTAAAATGAAACAGAATCTAAAATTTAATGGCAGGCAAGAAAAAAAAAGAATACATGAAACTGTGGTATATGATGAAACACAAACAAACAAAAAAAGTAGAGTACATTGTCAGATGTTTTCCTGACACTTCCCTATGTGTTCTTGACATCACTAGAGTACATCAGAACATAATTTTGGTTTTTACTAATTTAGACATGAGCATGAAGATAGAGGACAGATTTAAATTAATGCCATTTAACAGATAAGATTATAATGATTTGAATTGGTTAGGTAAGAACATACAAGATTAGAATCTTTTTGGTCTGCACTTGTCTTTTGATGACTTAATAAAATGGTGGATGCCCCATCCCTGGCTGTCTTCCAGGCCAGGCTGGATGAGGCTTTGAGCAACCTGGTCTAGTGGAAAGTGTCCCTGCCCATGGCAGGGGGGTTGGAACGAGATGAACTTTAAGCTCCCTTCCAACCCAAACCAGTCTATGATTCTATGATTAGACCGTGAATAAGAAAATGAGTGACTTTCACAGAAATGGTTATACATATGGCACAGTGAGTGTTGGCTGCTTAAGAGGTTTTCTGAGATGACTTGCTCTTATCTGTCTGAGTGCTTCTAAGATTAAGTTAAAAACTTGCATTGAGTCTTAGCTAGATTTAAGATCTCATTAGATGGAGAATAATATTGGGATGATACATGAGATTTATTTTTGCATAAAAAGTTGAAAAATATTGTATCAGTTGGAAACTTTTCAAAATCAAATGTGTATCCATGTTCCTAAGTTCCATATTTGATAATTACCATCAGCATTTTTCCATTCCTGCCCCTTCTCTCCCCTTTCCTCTTTCTATTTTCCTTCCCTATCCCTTTACTTACGATTTCAAGTAAAGAGAAAATTCTTCTACCTCAGGAAAAATTAAAATAAACACCATTTTCCAAAAGAAAGGAAAATCTCTTTTTCTGTATCTCTTTCCATATAACCCTCTAACTTTTCTTGAAGAATGTTTTTCAGGAGTGTGAGTAGTTTCAGGACATATATGTAGAACTAACCTCTCCAGTATTTGCTTAAAGTTCCTGCAGCACAATGCAGATATGCATAGATCATTTACTTTCAAACTGTAGGAGCACAAATACACAACAGATAAATAAACACACAAATAAATAAATAAATAGTAAAATAATCCACAATGTTTTTTTTTTCCTCTTTAGAATGACTTGTTGAAGCACATAAAAATTACAATTTTTAAGTAAGCAATCAAAAAGTAAGTACACATATTTTTACTGAGGATATAGGGATAAAGGATGGAGGATATGTAGAATTTGTACAGGCTATTTATACTACTGTCAGTTTCTCTTGGTAATAAAACTAACTGATTTATCAAAGCTATGTCAGTATTCGTCTACCTCTGGTTTTTCTAACATCCAGGAAAGACACAAGGCTGAGTGAATCTTTAAAACAAAAAGTCGGAGTACATATATTTTGTAGCACTAGTGATTAATGTTCTCAAATTCACATTCATGCACCATTCTACACCTGCAAAAATTGAAAATAAAGTAAAATAGCTAGGGTATTTCACAGACATGCATTGATAAACTAATAAATTTCTAAAAACTGCTAGGCCTAACCTTTTAATCTATTTGTTGCGTAGCAGAATGCATTGTCTTCATGAGCATTTTTCTGAATTAAATTTTCCATGCTGTGAAGAAGGTTAGAAGATGAAATCTATTTGTTGCGTAGCAGAATGCATTGTCTTCATGAGCATTTTTCTGAATTAAATTTTCCATGCTGTGAAGAAGGTTAGAAGAAAAAGAAGAAGGAAAAAAAAAAAAAGATCTGATTTCTTTTTTCCATACAGTACTTCATTTTGTATATATCTAATGCTGCTTCCAATATTTGTGTTGTGGTTTAACCCCAGCTGGTAACTAGGCAGCACACAGCCCATCACTCACTCCCTCTCATGGCAGGATGTTAGAGAGACTCAGAAGAGTAAAAATATGAAAAATCATGTGTTGAGATAAAGACAGTTTAATAGGTAAATAAAAAACTGTGCATACAAACAAAGGAAAACAAGGAATTCATTCACTACTTTTCATCAGCAGGCAGATCTTCAGTCATCACCAGGAAAACAGGACTCTATGACATGTAATGGTTACTTGGGAAAAAAAAATGTTACCACTTTGAACATACTGCCCTTCCTTCTCCTTCCAACAACTTTATAAGTTGAGCATGATGTCATATGGTATGGAATATCCCTTTGGTCATTGGAAGCCCGTTGTCCCACCTGTATTCTCTCCCATCTTCTTGTGCACTCCCAGTCTATTTGCTGATGGGGTGGTATGCAAAACAGAAAAGTTCTTGACCCTGTGCAAGCACTGCCTAAGAATGATGAAAACATCCCTCTAGCATCAACATGGTTTTCGGCACAAACCCCAAACCATGGTCAAAACCAGATAGTATGAAGAAAATTAACTCTATCCCAGACAAAACCAGAACAATCTCATTTAGTAACTTTCAAGGAGAGAATAGGCCATGAAACAATTTTCTCTGAAAATGAAAAATTAAAATAATGAACAAGTAATCTCTACGAAGAATACAGACATCAAACTCTACCTGGAAATATTACATGAAATTTTCAACAACAACAAAATCTAACTAGCTCATAATCTAGAATTCCTGACACTTCTTTAGGAAATACTATCCAGTACCCTTTCTGTCATTATCAAAGAATATGCAGCAGATATCTGGCAGACTCTACTGAACCAGTAGGCAGGATTAAATTTTGGTTTTAAAGCGGAATATTTCTAACACAACTCTCAAAAAATGAGAAGCTTGTAAATGTCTTCTTCATCCTCACAGTGTCCTAAATATTAGGAGATTGACTCCTTTTTGTTTGAATCTCTAAGTTGACAAAAAGTGGAAATATCTTCTTAATAAATATTTAAATGAGGGAAAAATATTTAAACTCTGACAGGACCTAACCAAGCAGACAGGCATTCATGTTTTCTGCATTGAGTGCTATACTTTTATACTGGAAAAAAGAAGAGTTATAACTGCATGCACAATAGCTTTATATATATAT
>NW_010262156.1:3947-17266 GCF_000690775.1 Eurypyga helias | reverse complement strand
TTATATATATTTATATTTTTTCGTGGTATCCTGGGATAAAAAGAGTAGTAAAGCTTTGAAAAAAAATTAAAAAATAGGACATATTTTAATTGAGTTTTTATTATTTTCTGAAGTCTGTTTGAAATTACATTTTAGTTTAATGTCTTCATTAAGTGTGTTTGTGTATGTACAAATAGTCTTAAGATTCACATCCTACAGTCTTGATCCAGATTTCTTTTAGATCTATTTACTTGTCATGCATTTTCAATCCCAGAATGGATTCTTATTTTAATGTTTATTATTAAAAAATCAGCATTCCTGTTAGTGAGGGAACCATTCAGTACAGATTAAAATTTCTTTTTAATCTTTTCCTTTTATTCTTATAAACAGCAGCCTTCTATTGCTACTCTGTTGCTATTTTAACTCATAGAGTGTTCAAGTGAGCATTTTCTGCAGAAGTGAAAAGTTCTTTATTAATTAACTTCATTCACATTGCCTTACGTAGTATAAAAATATAGTATTTTTTACTTTATTGAATAAAACTTTACAATATTTACTCAAGTCTATTCAAATTCAATTCTACATTATTAAAATTTGTTTTCCCATACTTCAATTATATGGGAAAAAGCTTTTCATTATTCTAAGTATGATCTTTATACATAAAAGGAGCTCTCAATGAATTTTAAGGGGTTTTGTCTTTGCAGTTAATATCAGAAGTTCATTTGAAATCTGGTAAAATATCTTTAAATACATTCTGTGAACTGCTGTAGGATGACTTCTTGTTAGATAAGTTTATATAAACTATTTTACAAGTAGGTTTTTAAAAGTATCCTAACTACATCCAGCACATGGAAATAAATGAGTTAATCCATGCCTTCTTTTCATGAGTTTTTAATGGCAAAGGTGGCGAGCTTCCAGTATCCCAGGGCCCTGAGACCAGAGGTAAAATCATGAGTAAGAACGACTTATGCCTGGAGGAGGAGGAGCAAGTTAGACGTAACATAAACAACGTGAATATGTACATATCCATGGACCTTGATGGGTTATACAGAAAAGTGCAGAGTGAAATGACTGATGACTTTATGAGGCCATCTTTGATCATCTTTGGAAGATCACCATGACTGGAGAAGGAAGAATAACTGGAAGACTGGAAGAAAGCAAAGGTAACTCTTATCTTCAAGAAAGAGTATCCAGAGAACCTCATTCCCTGGGAAGCTGATGAAGATAAGAAACCTAGAAAACACTGCCAAGCACAGAAAGGGGAAAAAAAATGATTGGAAATATTTATCATGCATTTGTGGAGATGAGATTATGCTTAACCAACCTGAAAAATTTCAGGTTTTAATTCTACAATGAGGTGATTGATTTGAAGGATGAGGAGAGCATAGTGGGTGTTATTACAAGTAATGCTTTTGACACTGTCAGAACATCTTCACTGACAAGCTGATGAAGTAAGGACTAGGTATGTGAAGTGTACTGAAAACTGACTCAACAGCTGGACTCAGACAGTTGTAATCAGTGTCACAAAATCTAGTAGGAGGCCAATCACCAGCAGTGTACCCTAGGGTTCGATACTACAGACAACACAGTTTAACACTGTTGGGTTATTATTGGGTAATAAGTCAGAGTGCACCCTCAATACATTTGGAGATAATAGAAAACTAAGAAGAGTAGCTGATACACTTGGTGGTTGTGGTGTTCTTCAGGTGGACCTTGACAAGCTGGAGGAATTGGCTGAAAGGCTGAAGTTCAAATTTGGGAAATGAAAAGTCCTTTACCTCAGGAGGAATAATTCCATCCACCAGTATACACTTGGTCTGACCAGCTAGAAAGGAGATTTGCAGGGGTTTTCTGGTGGACATGAAAGTGAATATGAGCCAGAAATACAGCTTTGCAGCTGTATTTCTGTATAAAAGCATCCAGGGTGGCATTAGGAGTGTTGCCAGCAGGTGAATGGCGGTATTCTTTCTCCTCCGCTCTGGCCTGCTAGGACCACACCTGGAGTGCTAGGTCAAATGCTGAGCTTCCAGTTATATGGTCATGGAACATCCTGGAGTGAGTCCAGCAGAAAGCTACACAGATTATTAAAGGATTGGAAAATCTGGCATATAAGAAGACTCTAAGATTGCTGGGACTGTTAAGGCTGGAAAAGAAAAGGCTCAGAGAAATATTATCAATTTGTATTAATGCCTGATGGGATGGAATGAAGAAGCACCCTGACTCTTCTCAGTGGAGCTGAGTAAAAGAACAAGAGGCAATGAGCAGAAATGGAAATGCAGGAAATTCCTTTTAAACATAAGAAGTAATTTTTTCTACTGTGAGAGGGGTTGAATTTTGGAACAGGTTGCACAGAGAGGTTGTGGAGTCTCCATCCTTGGAGCTATACAGAAGCAGCCTTGCCATTCTGCAAAACAACCTGCCCTAAAAGACTTTGCTCTAAACAGGGAGGAAAAAAAACAAGTGATCTAAAGCAGTCTCTTCTGAGCTCACTGATTCTGTGAAAACTGAAGTGCTGTTCTAGTGATAGTTCACTTCAGAAATATAATGCAAACCAGATTAAGGCTTGTCCAAGTAGAGGAACTCCTCTGCTTAAGTGGCAGAACTCCATGAGGCTTCACCTAGTATACTGTGTTCAGTTTTGGGTCCATCACTTTAAGAAAGTCATGAACATGAGCCGGCAGTGTGCGCTGGCAGCCCAGAAGGCCAACCGTATCCTGGGCTGTATGAGGAGAAGCGTGGCCAGCAGGTCGAGGGAGGTGGTTCTGCCCCTGTACTCTGCTCTTGTGAGACCCCACCTGGAGTGCTGCGTCCAGTTGTGGAACCCTCAGTATCAGAAGGATATTGACCACTTGGAGCAAGTCCAGAGGAGGCCACAAAGATGATCAGAGGGCTGGAGCACCTCTTCTATGATGAAAGACTGCAAGAACTGGGCTTGTTCAGCCTGGAGAAGAGAAGGCTCTGAGGAGACCTCATTGCAGCTTTCCAGTATCTGAAGGGGGCCTACAAGGGTGCTGGGAGAGGACTTTTTACAAGAGCCCATAGTGATAGGACAAGGGGTAATGGGTTTACATTGAAAGCGGGGAGGTTTAGATTAGATGTCAGGAAGAAGTTCTTCACTGAGAGAGTGGTGAGGCACTGGAACAGGTTGCCCAGAGATGTTGTGGATGTCCCATCCCTGGATGTCTTAAAGGCCAGGCTGGATGAGGCTTTGAGCAAGCTGGTCTAGTGGAGGGTGTCTCTGCCCATGGCAGGGGGGTTGGAACTAGATGATCTTTAAGGTCCCTTCCAAACTTACCCATTCTGTGATTCTATGATTCTATAATTGAACTGCTGGAGCATGTCCAGAGAAGGACAATTAAGCTGGTGAAGGGTCTAGAGAACAAGTCCTGTGAGGAGGTGTTGAAGGAAGTGTGGTTGTTTAGCCTGGAGAAGGGGAGGCTGAGGGGACACCTTGCTCTCTACAACTATCTGAAAGGAGGTTGCTGAGAGGTAGGTGTTGGTCTTTTCCTCCAAGTGACAAGTGATAGGAGTAGAGGAAATAGCCTCAAGTTGCTCCAGGGGAGGTTTAGATTGGGTATTAGGAAAAATTTATTCACGGAAAGGGTTATAAACATTGGAACACGCTACCCAAGGAGGTGGTTGAGTTCTAGAATCTCTGGAGATATTTAAAAGACGTGTGGATGAAGTAGGTATGGACATGATTTAGTGGTGGAGTTGGCAGTGTTAGTTCATGGTTGGATCTGATGATCTTAAATGTCTCTTCCAACCAAGATTCTATGATATGGTATGTTTGCTCTCTTCGGTCTTCCAGAATTAAACTCTTAAACACTTCTGAGTGCCCAATAGGGCACCAAGGATGTGCTTACCTGTGATATCAGTACCATGAAGTAAAAAAACAAAAACCAAGCAACAAAAACCCAAACCAAAACAAAAAAACCTAAAACATCCCATATTATTTTCTTGATTGCAACAGTCTTCATGTAATTTCAATCACTGTCAAATGAAAAAACCTACAAAGCAATGATCTCAAGTGATAGGAGTTTCAGACCAGGGTAGGTACACTCATGAGGAAGACAGTATTCGTGTAGGCAGCCTGCTGTAGCAGGAGCGCATTTGTCAACTTCGGTTTATCATAGAGGCATAGCCAGTAGAATCAGATATATAATCACACAGAGAACTGAAGGTAATTTGGTGCTATGACATGCTGTTTTAAGACTAGTTGTTAGGTATATTTGAGTGTTCTGGAATTCTTGTCATTAGACCCCTGATTGCTGATTGCTGATACTACTCAGCCACTAGATTTTACTCTAGTACAATTTTTTTACTGTTTCAGCTGTTAAGATTTAAGGCAAGATTAGGACTGAAAGGAAAGATCAACCAAAGACCCATCTGAAAAGACAGAAGGTTTAATACATTGCGTTTGGCTCTTTCCTCCTCCATCTTCCTCAGTATCAATACACTCAAGGCATACAACACATTTTTACACAGTGGCCAGTTCCAACAAATATTTTAGGCACACATACTGGCACAGTTCACAGTGGCACTGCATGATAGCTGGTAGAGATTCAGGGACAAGTGTTTTGCATGTATCATGGCTATAACCAATCATAAAGAGAGTGTATCTGAGCAATGTGTACCAGTCAATAAAACAGGTAAGGACCTCTCTCTTGGACTGGTGAGTGTAGAAACCTTTGTGAAGGAGGAACACATAATTTTAGAGCTCACTTAGCTGTTCTTTCTAACTCACTCAGCAAAATCGTATTTATCATTAATTGGAGACTATTCTTAGATATGGCAAGTGAATCAATATGCAGACTTCTACCAGCCACAACTTTTTCCTCAACGACATTTGAGTAACTTTAACAAACTCAGAGGCATATTTTTCCATACTTCTGCTTTTCACAGAAGCAAATTTAGCCCTTGCACAAAGGATCAAATATGCTCAACGATGACTTAAAAAATGCAATTTCTGCACTACACCATTCAACATTTCTCATCTCTCAGAATAAATAAAACTTTTCACTAGTTACTAAATGTGTCTTTACTATGTTTAAAGAGAATGATAATCCATTTGGAATTCAGAATGTGTGTTATAAGCATAGAGGGATATATATAGGTATGAAGGTGACATGTTATGTCCTGAGGCACAAATGCCCAGTGAGATCTCATAAAAAGGGACAGCCCATCTCTAACATTATCTAACACCGAACAGAGACCACTTTCCTTTTCTCAGATATAATCTTTAATAATCTTTGACAATTTTTGAGAAGCAGACAAGACAAGGCAACCATAAAAAATATAAAAATCATGTGAAGGTGACTTTGCAAACTGCATCAATCTTTCCTACTCTAGAAACTGTACAGAACTTGATTTTGTTTCATTTTATTTTCAGTATTCTTTCTTATTGTATCTTTTCTTGGAAGCAGGGGAAGGGATGGAAGGTCAGCAGTACAACTTCATGAAATGAAGTGAAATAAAAAGCCCTTGTGTATTTACATTTGTTTTGTCATATACTTAATTTAAAGTCTAAAAGTACAAACTACTCAAATCTTACACTTCACATCATTGTCACCTTGGGTACAGATTTGTCTGTATTAAACTTCAGCACAGTCAAGATTCATATTGAATATACTGTTCTGACTAGGTTAGAAATTGACTTTGCTATCAATAATATCAATATATTATCTGCATAGATATGCTGTGTTACCATTTTCTGCCTCACTCACCAATTTTTTGAATTTCTTGGCCATTTTTGTCAAGGGTTCCATTACTATATTAAATAAGTGAGAGTCAATCGATCATCTACTGATTTTTTACTGGGTGGAAGAAAATAGATGGGTCTGAAGAATTAGAAATTATGCAAATTATTAGCCTTGCACTACCACTGCATGTATGCTGTGTACAATCTCATCACGTATTCTGCCCCCACCCCAATTCTTCATGGACATGTGATATATTAATAGAATTAAAAACTTCCACTATAAAATATAAAGCTATTTTCAAAACATATGATATACAGCTAACACTACTATTGTAGCCCCCATCAAGTCATAGTAGGTGCATGCTAGTTTCTGATAAGACTACCTGCTCCATTTCTTTCCACTACTCTAAGAACTTCGAATTAAATGCTGGGGTATATTTGTAAAGGTAACTAAGGATAAACTGCAGAAATAGCAGAAAGGGAATCAAGAGAAAAGAAAAATGCACATTTTTGCCTCCAGGGCTTAGTGCTTGAGGAGATATATAGACACCTTTTGATGTTTACAAGTTGATATGCTTTGTTAATCAAACATAGAAAATAAACCCATGAAACTCTGTGGCATATGAATAGTTATCTGGAGTTTCTTAGGATATGCATGGAAAATTAAGGGCTGAGAAAACAATTTACTTAATAATATTTAAATCTCATACCTTCTATTGTCCTTGAGGTGCCTGGAAATGTTCTTATACTAAGCAGTGTAAGAGTTTGAAATTTTTTTTTTTTTTTAATAAAATATTGTTCAAAGTTTTATATCATAAGTTAACAATTGTGCGCTGGACTTTATTTATCACACAATATTTTTCTTGGGAAGTAGTGTTTTGAAAATCACCATTTGCATATATCCAAAAAACAGTATAATGATACATCAGTTTACATTTTTAACTTTGAAATTATAGATACAGTGTTTATACACTATGAAAATTTTTCATGTATAAGTAAGTATATGTGTATGCATATGTATAAGCATATGTGCATGTGTATATGCGCGTTAGTATGTGTACATTTTATCATATTTTAATAAAAATTAATTATGCGGATCATATATGAGGATGATCATATGGTTTTCTTATGATGTAAATAATAATAATAAAAAATTAATCTTTGTTCATTTTCCCTGTCTTTCTGTCATTTATTGCTACCACTAAACATTAGAGAAGCAATGATCAATTTGAGAGACAGAGAAAAAAAAAGAAAAAATCAAGCTGCGAAGTCTGAAGACGGGGAAAAACATGTTTGCTGTTATGAAGATGTACACAAAAACAAAGGAAGGGAAGTTGGGACAAAAATGAAGAACAGAAGGCTAAAGTAGTAGTATTTAGAAATGAAAGAGTAGATAATAATTTCAGAGAAAATTTATGGCAGCTGGATGAAGAAAGAGAAATTTCTGATAAGATAGAGTGTTTTGGAAGATTAAGAAAGAGTAAGATTTGAACTAATGTTTTGTTTAATGATTTATTCATCCATAGTCTGTTGTTGATTTTGGAGAAGGGTATTACTTACTTGGTTTAAAAATACATTTCAATGATATAATTCCATGTGTGCTGGTTTTGGTTAGTTTAAGTTCATGCAACCAGTATCACTTACCTGAGATACTTGGAACTGAATATGAATAACAGAAGATATTAGAAAGATACTGTGTTTTCCTGATCTACATGTAGAAGTTGGAAAGCGTTATTTTAATAGATTTTAGGTTCACAGTAGGCCTCTTAGCTTTTTTGTGGTGTACAGATACTTTTATTATTATAAACAACAGCACTTCCCCCCTCACCCCCTTACTCTTTCTTCTTAGAAATTCAAGAGACCAGTACCATAGTTGTGTGCTGTTATGGAGTCAGAATTCTGAGACATCTTTCTTTAAATAAAGCTTATTATTTCATAAGCAGTAGTTTGACTTCTGGCAGAGAGCATGTTATTGCATCTGTCTTCACTGTTACATAAAATATATATCTGTATCCAAGGTAGTGTAAATTATCAACATCCTGAATAATTTAAAAAAAAAAAAATCTACTTACTGTATATTTTTCTCAAAGGAAATGAAAAAAATCCTGTTGAAATTCAGTGGATTAAAATGTTAGAAGGAAGGAAACCAATCTGTAAACTACTATTGTCTTTATATTTTCCTTTCAACACAAAAAAAATATTTTTCAAAATCATCTTCTCTTAAAACACATACCTATGAATATTACTGAGAGAGTAAGGCTATCTAAATTCTTTATATTCTGCAGTCAGTTCTACTTAACATTCATCATATCCAATCTTTGCTTGTAATTCTGCCATATTATAAGAAAGGCTTGATATGAAGCTGAGTTGCCTGAGGAAGACTATTAGCCCTTAATAATTAATGAGATTTATTTCTAAGCAAAGTTTTGTAGTTTTTCCTCTTATTAAAATCAGTGATAACATTCAGAGTATTTTTGGCTTTTGTTTTTCCTTTATCTTCTCCTAATCTGGGTAACAATGACATGAACTATCCAATAAATGCTTACTCTCAACTACTAATCTGGTTGTGAAGGTCACACTTAGATACTTGGAGAAGAACACAGTTGCCCACAGATGTAACATGCCTTTTTAAATTCCAGTCTTATCCTGCCTTAAACTCCATGTGTCCCTCCAGAATGGTATGGATTTACAGTTAAGTTCCCCGTCATATCTGTCAGCCCCACAGAGTTGCCTTGGTCATCCAAGGACAAAACCAGTGGCAGTAGGGGTATATTCACCAATCACAAACTCTGGCCTTTTCATTACTTTGATAGCAAAGTATCATTCTTACATATACAGCAATAAAATAACAATGATCACCGATGCATAGGTAATTGTTTGCCCATCCAATCGAAACAGAGTGGACCCAGGATGATAAAGGACAGTGAAATGCTTTATCCTACATTTTACATAATTTTCAACATTAATGGACAATCTGTCAGAGTCCCGACTGCGCCAACAGTCTCTAATTGCTCTGATCAGGCTTTAAAGTCTTTAAGTTCTTTAAAGTTCTTTCTCTGCAGCCCCTGGCAGAGTTTTGGCTACCTGTGTTAGTCAGCTCTGATACAGTGAAACTGTGGAAACCTGATTCAGACTGCTGGGAGAATCACAATGTTGTGAAAAAGCATTGAGAAACCACATCTGCGATCTCCAGCGGTGCACCCTCTGCCCCTTGCCACAAGGGCTGCTTGTAACTCACGGTCCATGGTCCCTGCCTGACCTTTGTCTCCAGAAGGTTATATCTGACCTCACACCTTGCTGGTGCTGAAGTTACATCATGTGGTGTGTGTGTCCTGGAGCACTTGTTGCTACACAGTTTAAGAGTGAACTTCTGTAATTTACCAAAATTATTTTGATTGACAAAGAGTAATTATTCTAGAGGTCTTTATAGGGGGTTGTTTTGGTTTTCTTTTCTTTTTGGCTATAGTTGTCTATGTTTTTCTCCATTTGGCAAATATGCGTAAGGAGTGAATTTTGTAATAATGAATTAAAGCTATGATTTCTGGATATAGGTCACTTTCTCATATACAAATTAGCTATGTATTTCTGTTAATATATACCAGGGATGTAATGGTTAGTGAAGTATCATTTTTTAAATATAAACATATATAAAAACTAAAGTTAAACAAATCAATTATTTTCACCTTACCTGAAAAGATAAATAAGCTTTTCCCATTATACAATCCACTCAGCAAGAAAGTATAGATTTAGTTCATGTGTGTAATTTGTCCAAAAAACAAGAGCATATTTAAAATTTTATTTACCTCTCAAGGGGAAAAATATATGGTGCATGCATGACAGAATTTAAGACAATGTTATATAAGAGGTTGTACAGAAAGTCCTGGTATTGAACTATTTAATCTGACTGAGTCTTAGAAAGAAAAAAAAAAAAAAAAAAGAAGAAAAAAACCCACCAAGATTCTGTAGTGGGGAAAAAAATCTACCAAAACTTTAATCAGAAACTGTCACTGAAAAGTAGTGAATGTATTAACACGTAATAAAAATAAATATCTCCCAAAGTGAATAACCCAATTGTGAGGAATATAATGATTTCCCCTTCTTATTCCTTTCATGTATTATATGCTAATAGAGACAGTAATAGCAACTTCCTATTTAAGGCTGTATTTCAGTGTTACCATAAAACAAAATGACTCCCTTCTCCACTCCCCCTTCATCCAGTAATAATTTGCAAACTCAGTTTAGTTAAAAATTTGTTTAACCCACAGTTTTTCTGACTTTTCTATGAGACTTTATTAGATCATGATTTTTCAGCTGCTACAGATGAAAAAATTAAACAAAATGCTCTTCAAAAACTAGATTCCTTTTTAGGGGGAAGAAAAAAAAGGGTACATTATAACAAGGAACACCAGTATTTAAATTCTAGAAGTTTTTATGTCTTTAAACTCTGCCATCAGGGAAAAGGGTCTACTGCTGGAATATCTCCTGAATATCATTATTTATAAGTAGCATTACTTACAAGAAAATATCTGTATATTTATATCAACTGAGCCCTACCCTACTGTATGTTCCACCTATAAACCCATAAGACATCTGTGTTAAGGATTTTACTATGCAAAAATACAAGAGTAATAGTCAAAGAATAGGTATACATACAGGAGCCAAAGTTATCTAAATATTCTGAATGGCAGTTCTAGATATGTGTTTTCTCCATAATTTGTTTTTCTATGTGAAAACTTTAGTGATTTTCCTTATTCAACAAGAAAGTTGGAGTCTTCCGTTCCTGATTCTTAAACTTAGGATTTTTTTTTTTTCTGTATTGTTTGGTTTTAATTTCTATAGCACCTTCATTCTGCCCAAACAAAAAGCTTGATTTTAAATATAACTTTTTTCTTTCTTTTTTTTTTTTTTCCTGTAGCTTATTCTGCTGCTTAGAAACAAGTACATTCTTTTGGCCACAAACAATCCAAACATAGAAGCACAATTTCCCCCAAAGGACAAAACCTAGAAATCTGTTGAAATACTTGTGGTACCAGTACACTAGAATCATGCAATAGATTTATAAAATTATTGCATGGTAATGCATGCTAATATTTTAAAAGAAAAAAAAATATTGTTTATGAAGCAGTTTTCAGACTACAGAAAAAAAAAACCAAACAGGAAAATAATAATAAAATCTAAACCATTATTCTTTCTGTATGCTTATCCTCTCCATGTTAAATAAAAAGTCATGTTTAAGCTCTTTATGTACTCTTAGATATTGACATGATATACAATTCATGGTGTCAAGACATTTTTCTGACGTATATTTCAAAAAATACTATTTCCTTTTCCTAAAACCATGCAATTCTCTGTCATATGACAAAAAAAAATTGGGTAGTTCTCCACAGTTCTCCACAGTATTTCAGAGTATGTAAATGGTACAATTATCACTGCAACCACATAACATCCTTATTTTATGTCTTCTATTTTATAAGAAGAGAAAAAAAATTATTTTCATGATTAACAATTTATTTGCTGTAATGTTTTTAAGTAAATTGAAAAAAAAATTAGAAAATCTTGAGTTTTATGTATTTATTTATTCTACAGGTAGCAAATTATGTCTCTTTCAAAGACATTTTTTCTGTTTTCCTTCAGTTTGACACAATGGAAGTAAATACCAGAAGATTGCATTCCACTACTCACCTGTGTTTTCAGTCTATTTATAAACAGAAAGAAAAAGGTTACTACTCAGTCTGCTAGTGAGCTTAGTGTTCAAAAAGTTTTGTCAGACAGCAGGGTTTTCTCAGGGTAACTTGGCCTGACTGGGAGAAACAAAACAAAATAAAACAAAGCAAAACAACCCTAACATTGCTGTTGGATTAGGATAAACATGCTCATGAAAGAATCAGCTTTCTCAGTGAGTCTGAAAACATAGTGTAGATATATATCCATGCAGAAAGTTAGTCCTTTCATAGCAAGCTCCTTGAGCAGCTTTGTCAGAAAGACGTCATCAATGCACTGAAGATGCAATGCATTCAATGTAATGCTTTCATAGTTGGCTTGTTCATTGACACGTAGCAAATTTAAGGGTGATGAAAATCGCCCATGAGGACCAAGATCTGTGAATGTGAGGTTTCCTTCTGTTGTTTATAGAAGGGTTCATCTACTTCTTCTTCCTAATGAGGACCTTTATTGCAAATACCCACTACAAAGACACCCATGTTGATTTGCTCACTAATCTTGGCCCATAATCTCTCAGCTGACTCCTGAACTGTCCCAAGGCAGAGCACTCCATGCATTCCCTCTCTCATACACAGCGTGTGGTGAGTTGAAGCTGGCTGGTTGCCAAGTGTCCACTAAAGCTGCTTTATCATTCCCCTCCTCAGCTGGACAGGGGAGACAAAATATAACAAAAGACTCATGGGTCAAAATAAGGACAGGGAGAGACCATTCACCGATTACCCTCACAGGCAAACCAGACTCAGGTTATGAAAATTAATTACCAATCAGATAAGAGTAGAAGAGAACTAAAACTGCATCATCACATCTCCTCCACTCCTCCTTTCTTCTCAGGCTCAACTTCACTCCCATTTTTCTCTACCTCCTCCTTCTGAACAGGGCAGGAGGATGGGGAATGGAGGTTATGGTCCATTCATCACATGTTTCTGATTCTCTTTCCTCCTCAGAGGAGGACTCCTCAAACGATTCTCTTTCTCCAATGTCTCCCACAGGAGACAATCCTCCATGAACTTCTCCAACAGTAGTCAGTCCCATGGGCTACAGTTCTTCATGAACTGCTTCAACGTGGGTCTTTTCCACTGGGTGCAATCCTTCAGGAGCAGCCTGCTCCAGTGTGGGTCCCCCGTGGGGTCACAAGTCCTGCCAGCAAACATGCTCCAGCCTGGGCTCCTTTCTTTATGGGGTCACAGGTCTTGCCATGAGCCTGCTCAAGTGTGGACTTCCCACAGGTTAACAACCTCCTTTGGGCATCCACCTGTTGAGGTATCGGGATCCTCCCCAGGCTGCAGGTGGGTCTCTGCTTCCCTGTGACCCTCCACGGCTGCAGGGACACAGCCAACCTCACCATGAGCTGCACGGCAATCTCTGCTCCAGCAGCTAGAGCACCTCCTCCCCCTCCACTGACCTTGGACCTTGGTGTCTGTAGGGTTTTTCCTTCTCAATCTCATTCTCTCGCTCTGGTGCATTTTTCTCTTCTCAGGTGGTTTGGGTTTTTTTTTTTTGTTGTTGATTTTTTCCCCCTTCCTTCTTAATTATGCTATTATTGAAGTGCAACCACAGTTGCCAGTTGGCTTGGATTTGACCAGCGGGGGGTCCATCTTGGAGCCGGCTGTCATTGGCTCTTACTGACAAAGGGGGGGCTTCCAGTAGCTTCTGACAAAAGCCACCCCTGTAGTGCCCTTGCTACCAAAATCTTACCATGTAAACCCAATACACAGGGCTGTTCCCTCTTCTCCCTCAATCAACCAGACCTTCTTAAGAGGAAGGTCATTTGTCTTAAGGAATCCATTACAGTGGTGTTAATTTTACAGTGGTGTGAAGCATGGACATATTTAGATAATAAGTTTGTCCTAAAATAAAAAAATATTTAGTTTATGATTTAAGCATCATAAGTTTTAGTTATTTATGACTGGATTTGGCA
>NW_010262156.1:0-3929 GCF_000690775.1 Eurypyga helias | reverse complement strand
GTAAATTTTGTCAAAACTAACTGCAAAATATTGGGTAAAATAAAATGACAGTGACTTAGAGTCTTGTCTCTTTTGTGGTTTGTTTCTTACTTGGAAATATCACTTCCTCAGAAGACTCCGTTCAGTAACTTGGTTTGCTCTCATTGTTCATACAAAAGTGATAGACATGAACCTTATATATGCAAATTTCTGAAAAATCATAAATATTTATTCCTTGTTACATATTACTCAACTCACATAACAGGTGGATATTCACACTTTAGAAAGGAAACACAAGAGAGGAGAATTCTATAGTTATTTTTTTTAGATTTCTAATTGAGACTGTTCAAGTATTTTTCTTTTTTACTAGTAACTGTGAACTTCTTAAAACAGCAATATAAGTTTTTATTTCAAAATAAAAATAAGAAATAAAAATAAAACTAATAAAACCTTCTCACAATAATTACCCATTTACCATTCATAATTCTTTTGAAAGGAGGAATGTTCTGTAAATTAAATAGAAGTACTGAAGAAAAAGTCAAAATATACAGCATCACAATTTGAACTCTAGAGGGGGAAAAAAATAATCAGACTTACACTTTACCTAAAATAAGAGATTTAATAACAAAGATAAATATGACAATAGGATTTATGATAGTCAAAACCCAATTAAGTTTACTCATGATGTTTATACAAAATATAAAAAGAGAACTTTGTGAAATCTATTATAAATCATTTCCATGCAGAATGACAAGCCTAAGAAAAGTTTCTGTAAGATTAGAGAAACAACAAATATTGCAATTTTCTATTATGATCCTGAAAATTTTACATGCTCTGAAGTTGGAAAGTAAAACCCTATCTGAAGTATTGAAATCTATTTTATAAAAGTAGAAAGTTAATAAAGCTAGTGCTGAAAATAGACTTTTTAGAATAAAGTCTGATTTTTTAAACTGCTAAATTAATTTCAAATGATATGGTCAATTTTCTGAATGTACTGGAATACATATAATATTTGACAAGGAGAATCCAATTAAAATGAAATATCATTTGAATACTATTTTAATCTTCCTTATCTCGAACAAGTAAGTATTAACACATCCTTTCACTATCATTCACTGAATTCATATGCAGTTTCTCAATGAATAATGACATACTGACAGAAAGAGAGTACATTCTTGCCTATTTTCTTCTCCATATTGGCAATAATAAAATCTTAATTTTTGCGTAGAGTGAGAAAGCAGAGATTTGAAATATCTGTTAGGGTATATTTCACAGCTGTTTCTTTTCAAAAATTCAAAAATCTTTTTTCTTGTTGTTTTCTTGTGAAAAATCAGTAATATTTTTCTATGACTCTCTTTGTCATTACCATATTTTGTGTGGCTTAAGCAACCTCTCAGAATCTAAATTACTTATGATTAGCTTTCTAAGTTTTATACTGTTAAAGCTAATTGCTCTTTTATTGTTTCGTTCACATTCGTGAATAACCTGAGCAATGGCATCCATGGTCAAGTCCACCCTTCAGTCACGAGCCCATCTGTATGTGACATCTCTCCCTTGGTGACCTGAGGTGTCATGGGCCCACCTAGCCATAAACAGCTCACTTTTATGTTGCCAGTCCAGATCTACCTGAGCCACTGCAATCTTAGCATCTTGATCTACCTGCTGATTGTGTTGATGTTCTTCAGTGGCTCAGCTTTTGGGTATGTGAGCATCAGCATGATGCACTTTGATGACCAGGTTTTCTAGCCAGAAACAATATCTTGCCATAATGAAGCAGCACTGGTTTGCCTCTGCACTGCCAGTTGCTCTGTTTCCATTACTGTAGCCACCCCCACAGTGCATTTGCCACCATCCACGAGACGAGTCAGGAGAGAGGTAAAGCACTGGCCATTTCTCCCATTTAGCAACATCCAAAGCCAGCTGGAAGGCCTTTACCTCTGCAAACTGACTTGATTCACCTTGGCCTTCAACAGTGTCTGCAACTTGTCGTGTGGGACTCCACATGGCAGTTTTCCATCTCTGATGTTTCCCTGCAATGTGGCAGGACCCATCAGTAAAAAGGGCATATTGCTTCTCATTTTCTGACAATTTATTATATAAAAGGGCTTCTTCAGCACGTGTCACCTCCTCCTCTGGTGACATTTTAAAACCTTTGTCTTCTGGCCAGTCCATGTTCACTTCCAAGTTTCCTGGGTGACACGAATTTCCTATTCGAGCTCATTGTGTGATCAGGGCAACCCATTTACTACATGTAATATCAGTTGTATGATGTATAGAAGAGACTCTACCTTTGAACATCCAGCCCAGCACGGGTAATCGAGGTGCCAACAGGAGCTGTGCTTCGGTTCCAACCACTTCTGAGGCAGATCGAACTCCCTCATAAGCTGCCAGTATCTCTTTTTCGGTTGGAGTGCAGCGGGCTCAGATCCTCTGTATCCCCATCTCCAGAATCCTAGAGGTGGACCTCAGGTCTCCCCTGGATCTTTCTGCCAGAGACTCCAGGTAGGGCCATTCTCCCCGGCTGTGGTGTAGAGTGCCTTCTCTACCTCTGGCCCTGTCCAGACTGGTCCAAGGGCTACTGCATGCACAATCTCCTGCTTGATCTGTTCAAAGGTTTGTCGCTGCTCAGGGCCCCATTTGAAATAATTTCTTTTCTGGGTGACTGCATAGAAAAGGCTTACAATTTGGCTGTAATTTGGAATATACATCTGTCAGAAACCCACAATGCCTAGGAAAGCTTGTGTTTCTTTTTTGCATGTTGGTGGGCACATAGCTGTGATTTTGTTGATCACATCCATCGGGATCTGGAGGCACCCATCTTGCCATTTTACTCCTAGAAACTGGATCTCTCATACAGGTCCCTTGACCTTACTTTGCTTGATGGCAAAACTGGTTTTCGGAAGAATTTGGATGATTTTCCTTGCTTTCTCACAAACTTTGTCTGCTGTGTCACCCCATACAATGATGTCATCAATGTATTGTAGATGTTCTGGAGCTGCACCCTGTTCCAGTGCAGTCTGGATCAGTCCATGACAAATTGCAGGACTGTGCTTCCACTCCTGGGGCAGTCAATTTTAGGTATATTGGATGCCCCTCCAGGTGAAAGAAAACTCTGTCCTGCACTTTGCTGCCAAAGAAACAGAGAAAGAGGCACTAGTAATGTCCGTCCTGGCCTACTACTTGGCTGCTTTTGACTCCAGTTCGGACTGGAGTTCCAGCATGTCCAGACTGACAAGACTCAGTGGTGGCGTGACTTTATTCAGGCCACAATAGTCCATCGTTAGTGTCCACTCTCCATCAGACTTATGCACTGCCCAGATGGGGCTATTAAAGGGTGAACGAGTCTTGCTGATCACCCCTTGGCTGTCCAAATGATGAATCAGATTATGTATGGGGAGCAAGGAATCTCAGTTGGTGCAATATTGTCACAGGTGCACTGTTGTAGTAGCAATTGTCACTTGTTGGCCTGCAACCTTTAGGGACCGTACAACAGAAGGGGCCTGTGAGAGACCAGGCAAGGCAGACAGCTCATAAATTTTTTATGTCTCTATAGCAGCTTTCCCAAAAACCAACCGGTATGCTTTCAGGTCCTTAAAATATCCTCTCTTGAGATAGTCTATGCCAAGGATGCACGGAGCATCTGAGCTATTCGGTGCTTTTGCCAATCCTTCCCAGTCAAGCTTATTTCAGCCTCCAACACAGTCAATTTTTGAGAACTCCTAGTCACACAAGAAATACTAATGGGTTGTTGTGCTGGGTTCAGCCAGGAAAGGGTTAAATCTCTTTATTGTGGCTGCTAGAAAGCTGTGTTCCTGGATGCAGGGAGCAGTACTGATAAGTTCTTAGCTGGCACTGAGGAATGTCTGTACCAGTTTCAAGGTCTTCTCTCTGCTTCTGATACTGCAGCTGCGTTCTGAGCTCTCGTGGTCTCGCTAGAGTTCAGACACCTG
>NW_010262155.1:107780-111719 GCF_000690775.1 Eurypyga helias | reverse complement strand
GGGGGGGTGGCAAAATGAAATGTTTTGTTTCAATGGAGTTTTTTGTTTGGAATTGTCCATGTGTTTCATTCTCTTTGTCAGATTACTATTTCAGGCATTTAGAATAATATTTCAGTAGTGCAAAACAATTAAACTTTTTCATATCTATATTTTATCTTTCCATTTAATTTCATAAGAAAAACATATTCTTCAGACTTGAACTTTCTTCTAAGATGGAAATATTCTTTTGTAACTTGCAGAATAACTGCATAGAATAACTGAATAGTAGTTTGCTTCAACTGAACAGTAGTTTTCTTCATGGTAAACAAAACAACAGTAATGCTACTGTAAAGTGCTATTCTTACTGAAGTTTACACAGTGATATTTATTGTTGAATTCTAAAAAGTTTTAATTATTGAGGAAGATAATCTGTGCCAAGCAAAAAAGATTATTTAAATTAAAAAGAAAACAGTTTTAAAAAAAGGAAACATTAAATGGTTAATTAAAATATGGCTTATATTATAAAATAGAGTATAGATTTGTTATATGAATGTGTGTAAAGTATTAATATATGAAGAATGATGTATAAATAAAATATTTGAAGTAGGTGCACAGAAGAACTGCTCACAGACACATCTGCAGACGAAGAGTAGTGAAAACTGCCTTGATAGAGAGGGCTCTTGGAGAAATTTTATTGCAGGAGAAGTATTGTAATGTGCAGCCTGAAATCAGTGACACACATGAGTTAGTTAAAGGAATTGTGCTCATGCAGGAGAAAACCAGTGGGTGTAGTGGCATTGATAGGTAAGGCGAAAAGAAAAAGGAAAGAAAAACACATCCGTTCTTTCATGACAATAAAATAGTTCCTAATAATGTCTTGTACTGACAATGCTATAATACTATATATGTTTAAGTACTGATAGCTTAAACCACACCTTGTGGAACTGACTGCAGGAGAAAGACAATTAAAAAGAAGGATTTTCCCACTTTTTTCAATTTATCTAATATAATAAAGGAAGAATAAATTCTATAGGTTAAATTCACACTTATGTCCAATAGCCAAGAAATAAAAGCAAAGTCTTGGCCATATTTCAAATTCCTGCTTGATTATATGTCCATCAAAGAGCAGCTCCTACACCATGTGTAAGAGCCTATGTGCTGTATTTTAACATCAGAAAGGCAGAATACCATGTGGAGCATGTACCCACCGAGCCACACAGAAGATCCACAGGACACAGAAGGGCACATGTGTGAAAGCAAAAAAGATCAAAACAAGATCTCAAATACCATATATCTTTGTTTTGAAGCCCCTATCAATTAGTAACCGTTCATTTTTAACAGCCACAGCCTTACTATGCAAGCCACAAAGCTTCAGTTGCTGAATTCCCACATAGACAATGATTGTTTGAGTAGATTTACCTTGGGTAATGACAATTTTGCAATATTTCTGGGAATGCTGACATTTCATTCCAGTTTTAGACACTGAACTCAAGGTTATGATTTTCTCACAGTGGAAGCTGGGTTAGGTTTGGTCATTATTTTTATGAGACCTTGTCAAGAATAACCTGGATTGCTGGTTGGTGGTAGTCTTAGTGGGTGGCATCCTACCTTCAGAAGCAGTATTAAAAATCCAACATCACATCAGCAGCTCTGTTCTGAATATAACATAATGTTGTGATTTAGAGAAACTGAGATCCTTCCCAAGAGGATGTTAACCTGTGTCAGATAATGAGTTTATGTTGCATATTTGTGGGGTAACTACATAGACCTGAACTTCCTTAAAGATGTAATCTGTAGTGTATGCAGCAGGGTCAGGCAGTGTTTGACATTTCATTCAAAGGTCAATATTAAGAGCTATCAAAGGTGCGGTGTGAGGTATCAGCCGTGTGTTGGTCTCAATTCCGAGGGACCAGTGGTCTCTTTACCTAGAAACCTTGAAAGGTGAATGATCAGTTGAAAACAAATGGAGAAATTAGTGGGATTTTTAAAAAAAAATTCAGTGATCTGTTTTCTTTGAAGTGCTTTAGAAGTATAAGAAAGCTGAGCTTGTATTTCTTGTTTTCTTGTCAAGTTGTCTCAAATATAGTTTCTGTGCACTGTAGGTGAAAGGTCACAGCAGTGTGAGAGTCATTTAATTTGAGGAGATGTGCATTTAGGGCACCAGCCTCGGCAGGCACTAACATTCACATTCCAAAACGCCATTTCAATACTTAATAAGATATCCAAGGCTGGGGATTTGTACTGAGATCTAGAGGGTAGAAGCTGTAGTTGGACTCAGTTACAAGAAGTATGATACTACTACTCCTGTGTGTGCCAAAAATGTAAGGTTTGCCCTTAACGTCAGACCAGGTTTGAACCATTTCAAGATACTTTCTTGGATGAAAGAAGGCATTGTGTCAGACCAGATTTAGGTCCTTGCTGAGTTGGGTTCATTTCAAAACCTTAAGGTATTCAGTCCCACAAACTTTCTTCACAACACATGAGTCTGAAGTGACTGAACACAGTTCTGCACGAGGACACTGGCAGTATGGGTCTTCTTGCCTACCACTTCTGTCAGAAACAGCAACCTAACCTGTATGGAGATGCACTCTTTTCTGCATACAGTTACTTCTTAAATCCAATAGTGTCAAATCAGAAAGTGGTTTAAATATTTAGAGAGAAAATACTATTAAGTGTCTCTGAAATTTCAAATGGATACAGGATTCCTCACTTCCCAGGCTGCTCTGATGGAAGTATTGTAAGTGGAGAGAATGAAACAAATGTATGTAAGTCCTGATTTCATAATATTTAATTATTTCTGAGTAACTTTACTTTCCAAAAGGTTGTTTCATGTGCACACAGAGACAGACATGTACATATCGACCTGAAAAGAACTAGAACAGGTTATCTATTATCTCTTTAATGCCACAGATTTGAATTATGTGAAGATACCTAATTTTTGGTTTGGGAAAACAAAATATGTATATGGGAGCAGATAGTATTTCAAGTACATGTAAAACTGTTACCTTATCACAAGCATTATTTATATTTTACTCCCACTGTAGTTTAGATCTCACCTTTTTTAAGCATTTTTTCAAGACTATCAAAACATCACGATTGGTACTCATAGCTTGGAATAGGAACATTCATAAGTTCTATTTAAAAAATATATATTGCTTCTAATCATGACCTGGGTGAAGAAAGACTGGAAGGATGGATGGATGGATGCGTGTCCCTGGGGAGCATGAATATTTCTCAGCATCTGAGCAAATGAAGGAGCTTAGTTTGCTGACTTGAGAGGGCTCTAGTTTGAGGCTTGTATGTTTTGTGTTCGAAGACTAGCTTGATCCTTTAGTTGTTATAATTATTAAGAAATTGCTACCTATAGGTCCAGGGGCATTTTTTTAATACAGTGGATTCAGAGCCACCTGTTTGACCCTGACTGCTCTTCTTCACACTACAAATATAAACTGTCGAGACTGAAACATAGAAGATTTTTTTTTTCCTTTCCTATATGAAATAAAATTTCATGTGGATTCTTTTCTCAGGAGAGTAATCAAGTAATTAAAATTGAGACGACTAGGAGAAGGCCTGCCTGGTGAGCAGATGCTCTATGAAAAATAAATAACTTCTCAAACTTAGCAATTTAATTAAAGACAATAGAGAATACTTCTTCAAGAAAAAATAGCCCTTAAAGGTTTTTGTTGTATACTCTCTGTTTTCCTCATTACGGCATTGACTAGGCTGTAGGTAACAAAAATGACTTAAAACTTTTTTTTTTTTACATGACTTATCTCTACAATAATATTAGCAGGCATAAAATACCTTTTAGTTATCCCCAAAATACTTTGTAAACTGACTACTCTTAACCTGTGAGGCTGGGAAATATTACTGTGCCTATCTCAAGTATAAGTAAGTTCCAAGTTCTCGCAAGTCTAATAGTTTAAAGTTTGTGGAAGAAAGACTTGGCTGTTCACACAG
>NW_010262155.1:52780-102780 GCF_000690775.1 Eurypyga helias | reverse complement strand
TCTGACCCCGCTCTGCTCACTGGAGGGGGGCCAGCCCCTGCCCCTTGGACTTGCTTTGGCCGAGGGGAGCTGCACTCTTCCGTGCTTTGCCTGTGCTGCCAGAGCAGGGACAACTGCTAAATCTGGGACTCGCAGGCAGGGCAAGGTGGGTGGAGCACTTCAGCTGATTTGCAGTGGAAGGCAATCTTGTGTTAACGACTGCAACACATGTTAAAAAAAACCCTGAAGTTTCAATTGGAAATGTACATACCAAAAAGATGTAGCTACAAAGAAAACATTTTTTAGTTTTTATTGGTGTCAGTCTGTCTTACTAAAATAAGAAAATTAATATACATCTGGTGGGTTTGCTCTGTTTGCAGATATAAGAAACTAATGGGAAGTTAATAGCCTAAATAAGAGTAAAAAGCATAAAATCATTGCTATTTTCAGCCTTCAACTCTCTCGGGGCCATTTTAAACACTCGTGTGAAGCAACAGACCTATGTCTCATATGGGATTATTTATACTACTCTATCAACATAACTCATTTCAACTCAGTCTGGTTACTACAGAAATTTCCTGGAGTAACCAAAAATATGTCTTGGCCTTTAGTTTTTAGGTATAACTGGTTCATTACATTATCCAAACTCACTTATAAATGCATACCTCTGCGTTCCAGTTAATACTTACCTTTTACATTTACATAATTAATTAATCTTCAAAGCAAGAATTATGCCTCTAATAAAGCTATATTTTTTCTCTGGTTTCTGGTTATATATGCATAAGTTAAAACACACACTATTTGTGATACTTTAGTATATAGTTACAAATACAGATTTCTTTTCAAAGAAACTGTGCACTTGCGTTTATTTTACATAATATATTCACCAAATTTACTATCTAAGTGATTCTTTTTGGTTTCTTTATTTTATTTTGCCTTCATATAAATTTTATTCATTATGTTGACTACAGGTTCACAAAACCAATAGGAAACAATGAATTAATAAAATAAGGGGAAATAACTCCTGATTATATATGCCAAGCTAAATAATGTGATCTTTTCTAATTATTTTTTATTTTTAGAGACAAAGTTTTTTAAAATTAAATAAAACACTTAGCACTTTGCTTCTTATAATTAAACAGTCAGCTCTATATTATACTTGGAGATTGACGTACTTGTGCTTGCAAACAGAACAGATTAATGTAATGTTTTGCTACCTTTGACCTTGTATCCTTGAATCTCTTGATTCTGTGTCACCAAACATAGTACTGTAATAGAGTTGAGCTCTAGCTAATAGTGTGTGCTATTCTGACTGTCATGCTCCATCATTGTAACTTACTGCATGAGGTCCCCAAAGTAGCCTCAAACACAGGGAGACGCAAAGTCACATCAACAAAACCTAAAAGTAAGCAGAAAAGACCTTAAAATGGAAATTCTTCATTCAGTTCATGCAAGACCAATCTGGCTGTGCCTGCTGGTTATTCTGAAAACTCCAGCGAAGGAACATTTAAACAGACATGTTGCTAAAAATCCACTGGCAGAAGTCATTCAGAAAATGTAGCCAAACTCCTAATTTTACTCATTATTTTGTTATGATTTCAGAATAGGGAGATCACAATGCCATTTCTTTGTTCTAGTATGTTGTCTTGAAATACTGGCTGTAATGCCTGGCAAAGTACTTTGAAATGCTGTATTTTGCATTACCTGGTGCTTTTCTCCTAAGGGTAAGCAGGGTGAAAGTCTCATACAGTGGTGAAAGCCTTCTTGGGTCCAGTGTGGATCCTGAGGGTCTACCATGCCACAGACAGGGCGATGGGTGCCAAACGGAAGACCTCCTGGGAGGAACTCCAGCATGGTGAGAAGGCAGTTTTCCAAGCTGAGAAGCAGGAATTACCAAAGATTTACAAACTTGATTGGAAAGGAGCCCTTGGTCCTGGGTGGGGCAGCTCAGTGATTCTTTAAAAGCTGCTCTGCCCACTGCAAACAACAGCTACCAAATGACTCCAGGGTTGCTCCCACTCCCTTCTGCTGAAGCTGGTCTCCTTTGTATGAAATAGCTTTGATTAAGATAGACTGTTTGAGAGAGAAAATGTGGTTGACTCCCAATGCTCTTTTTGTGATGGCACTCAGTTGGAAAGAGACCTGAGTTTAAGGGTTTCTAGTCAATACCTGTCATACCTTAAGGTATATGGATGAACACCTATTTTGTGATTTATGTTACCTTAGGTGTGAAACAGATGATGAGTAACTTAATCATGTTTAGATAATGGTCATCTAGGCTGCGAGCTCTTGGGTTTTGCAAGCAAGAGAAATGCAGTTCACATCTGACAAAGGCAGGTAAGGAGGCATGCAAGCTTCCCCTGTGTACCCCAGTTATCCTCTCTGCAAAATGGAAATAAGTCTAAGAAATGCTTTAATATTTGTTAAGACCTTGAAAATTATGAAGATAATGCATAGAAAAAACCTTCAAAAAATAAGGCACTTGCCTGATACTAAATCATACACTAAGTGAATGAGTGTTCAGTAACATTGGCATTCGTGCACTGTTGTCTTACAGTGTCATATAGAAAGGGAATGTATGACTTTGCCTTTATGGCAAATGCTTTTAAGTCTAACTCCCTCTTTTAATAGCCTGGGACTAGCTTTCTGAATTTCCAGTTGTGATTGAATTCTCCAAAGCTATTATTGCTCGAAACAAAAAGAAATTAGAGTTCTCAGTGACCGTACACTGTGCTGTGCAGTCATGTAAAACATAAAAGAATAGATAACTATTTCATGGTGAAAGGAAAAACAAAAAATATTTGAAATCAAGGGGCCTTTTCAGATTCATTACAAGATTATGAACTTTCATCACAAAACTTGGTTTTAAGCAGACACTTCATCTTTGTTGGTGGCTGCCTTCAGCTTTTTTAGCAAGTTTTTCTTTTTCATACGTGAAACATCATTGTAAAAGCAGGTGTGAATGGTGGTGCTGTGGGACATTATTCCCTGTCTCCTGCTGGCTTGCCATGGTATGGGCACTGTTCCCAACAGCATGCTAAACTTGACAGAGGTTGGCTGACTTCGCTGTGTCAGCGTACCTGCAGAGAGGTGGCCAGAAGAGCATTTTTCTTGGTTTACATCCTTGGGAGAGCTAAGCTGGCGGAGCAGCTCTGTCGATGTGTGTTTATGCCTGTATTATGTGTTGTATTGTCGTATCTAAAATGGTCTTAATTCTGCAGGGCGGACCAGATGTGTACTTCTAAGACATGTATTCACATGTAACTTGGAAAACACATCCTACTGCCGGCGTCATTGATGAGGTCTGTGCCCCCAGTCTGTAGTTGTCTCTGTGTCGAGGCTGGGCACGTTGAATAATGATAACCTGCCTAACGTAGCTTGTGCAAAGTCAGAGAAGAGGGTATTGCACTCTGAAAAGATACATCTTCTGATGTGACTGACAGCTAGCTCTAGCACCGCAAATCCCATCTCTACACTGTGAAGGAGGAGCTTGGCTCAGTAGGGCAGTCAGAAACCATCTGACCCTCTCTCACTGGGAAGCTAAGCTCAAAAGCCCGGAGGGTCACAGTGAGCTTCCTGAGAAGGACCTCAAAATATGCAGACAGCATCTGTGATATTATTTTGTACATCTCCCGAGTGTGCTCTGAGTAGGTTTGATGTGGGTAAAGACTAGAAAAATACTACTATCCTCCCCTTCTTAGTGTGATCCCTGAATATCGTTTCATGCACATTACACTATTATGAATACTAAGAAGTGTAATATCTAAGACATACATGTGTTTATACATGTATCTATAGTCAAATGGATTTCTATAAAATCATATCTACGTATTGTATATAGTAGATCTATATAAGTAATTTCTCAATTCATCTTCTCCCTGAGTCTTATATACTTATAATCTTATTTTGACATTAAACCAATAGTTTAAGAGGTTAAATAGCACCCATACAATAAAAGCTAATAAGAACAAGTTCAATAGTTACTGCCATGTCTGACATCTTAAAAATGATCTTTTTTCAGTATGCTAAATGGCTGAATATTTACATAGTATAATATAGTTTTTATTCCCCCTATTTGGAAGCAGCTGGTTAGGATTCTGATTCCTCATTTTTTTTCCCAGATACAGCCAGAATGATAATACAGTTTTTTGTTGTTGGGTTTTGGTTTGGGTTTTTTTGTTTGTTTGTTTTTAATTTTTTAGCTGAACTGAATTTGTGTACTCTACTGTTGAAACAGTACATTTACCTACTTTCAGTTCTCATGTTATTTCTTAAAAGGATGTGTATATGTACTGGATATTAAAACTGTGATGGCTATTATCAGCAGTATCCAACTGGGCAAGAAAATAGAAGGACTGGACCTGTGTGTTTAAACGTAATTACACATAATTTAATTGTAAATATTTTGTTAGCAGTTTGTTTATTCTTAATTTAGTTTCTTGATGAGTTGCTTCACTAAAATGATGAATGTTTTCATTAACTAATCTCAAAACTTCAATTTGCATCTTGATACTGGTAACTGATTTGCTAAATTGAAGTTTTTGCTTCAGAATCACAAAAATATGTTGCTATGCTGTTTGAACAAAATGTCTGGGATCTTCCATATTAATCTCTCCCTGTGTGAAAGATGGCAATTTCCATTCTCATTGTGAGTAACGTTGTTTTACCAGGTGAAGTTTTTGTGTTCTTACAAACTTCAGAATTTATTTTCAGTAAATCAGGTGAAGCTTGTTCAAAATGTCAGATACCCCTCTTTCACTAGCATCGTGCAGATGCCAGGCTATTCCTAACAGTTTCTATTGGTGAAGGGGCTAAACTGTCAGCTAAAGAAAAGGGATTACATCAGCATTCAGAAGAAAAAAAATGCTCCATTCCTCCTAACTCTATAGTCTATGTTCAATCAACCCATAGTTAATGGAAGCCCTCCAGTGCTAAGCAATAAACAAACACAGTTGGGCAAATAGTCCAAAATCAAATCTAGTATATGAGGTGGACAATACATAGTTAGTTCCATTACAGAACCCTCCCCTGGGAACTGGAGTGGCTTCTGAGCTGGTCTCATTACGCACCAGCACCATCTGTAGCCAGGCTGAACCTTATTTGGGAATATATAAAGTACACGGAAAAAATAGAGTAGGAATCAAGAGCCAGAGAATCCTATTTCAAGTTTAAATTTTGCTTGTGAAAGATCATTTGGTTTTAGACTCAGCAAACAGTAGGCCCTCATCACTCACAATGAGCTGTGCATGTAGCAGGGATTACTTCAGATCAGAGAGATTGAAGGTAATTGCTACTTTCCACAGGGAGATATCTAGTACTAGTGTGGTTTGAGAGATAGAGCAAAGCACTATAAGCTGAAACACGGCATCCCGAAGCAAACTAGAGCCACCTCTCATTGTTTCTCCTTTCCTGCTTTCATTTAAAAGTGAATAGTAAATTTAAAGGAATACATAGGAAAAGGAAGAAATAATTTAATGTGTGGATTAAGAAGGATAAAACATTCCCCACCCTGACATATAGTGTAGATTATTATGTATATGTTCTATAGATGCTACATGTTTGTGCTGGTTTTGGCTGAGGTATAGTTAATTTCCTTCACGGTAGATGGTATGAGGCTGTGTTTTGGATTTGTGGTGAGAAGAATGTTGATAACAGACTGATGGTTTAGTTGTTGATAAGCAATGTTTACATTAAGCCAAGGACTTTTTCAGTCTCTCATACTGCATCTGTATTCCCAGTTTTTCTCTATGAGAAACTGTGAGATGCAGCCAGGACAGCTGACCAAATCTGACCAAGGGGATATTCCATGCTGTAAGGTGTCATGCTTGGTATATACGTTGAGGGGAGTTGGCGGGTGGGAGATAGCTGCTCAGGGACTGAATGGGTGACAGTTGGCAGGTGGTGAGTGGTTGTATAATTTTTTGGGTTGGTGGGGTTTTTGGGTTTTCCTTTTCATTACATATTATAATCCTTTTTAGTAGTAGTGTTTTTCATTACATGTCATTATTATTATTATTCGTAGTAGTATAATTATTTTATTTAATTTATTTTCAATATTAAACTGTTCTTATGTCAACCCATGAGTTTCCTTACCTTTTTCCTCTGATTCTCTCCCCCACGGCACTGGGGGAGAGGAAAGGTGAGCTAGTAGCTGAGCAGTGCTTAGTTGCTGACTGGGGTTAAACCATGACAATATTTTTCTACTAAAAGTCAAATGCTTTTAAATAACTGTATGTATGTATTATTATTATATATGGATCGTATGGGTGTTAGAATCCAGATATAAGAACATCAGAGATCACAGTCTCTTTGTGATTGCTGTTACATACGAGAGAATAAAATAAAAACCCCAAGGGTTCTCTGCCCCAGAGAACTAGAGTTGAACTAAGAGCCCAAATTTATCTGTTAGTGACTTCAGCAGAATTACTCCCAGGAGATTAATTTATCCTGGGATGCACACAGATTGCTGACGGTTGACAGCTACATTAGCTCCCTTTCTCCATTTGGTGGTTGTGTACGATAAGAGAGAAACATCTTAATATAGTATAAAGAGTTTCTTAGTGTGAGTTTGTGAAAGTGAGTGCTATGGTTCACACCAAACCAGCACTACATTATTTCAATATAAGATTATTCTGCATAGTTTACACAAATAATTTAGGAACATTTTAGTGAGTTTTATAAGAAACATTTTTAAGAGTATTTACATATACCTTTTTTGTAAAACCTACAAACTTAGAAAATCTGGATCATATTCTTAGCTGGGCAGGACAGATCTTTAAGCTATGCATGCATCCCTGATGACTGTAGATTAGTTTCTGTGTTTTAGTGTCTTGTACAGTAACGGTCTCCAGAGCCATTTCACTGCCACTGCAAGGTCACGCTTATCTTTGTCGTCCTTGAATGATGTCCAGCAAACTTGCTGCTAGTCAACGTCAAGGCTGGTGGTGTAAACAAAGGCGTGAAGGATACTAGTGCATTTCACCCAAATTCAGGAGTATCAACTACACTTGCACTTTTAATAATTCCCTGCATATCTTAATTTGCCATTACAGTACAATAGAAATTACATCAACACTTGCACTCTAAACTTTTCTCAACATTAGGTTCTGCTCCAGCGTAGCTGAAGATTTTTCCAAGATTTTTCCAAGACGGTTGCAAAGCAAATGACCTTTTGGTGAAGGTTGTTTCTAAAACAGTAAAAAACAGCATTCAGAGGATTGGTTTTGCCATATTCCTATGTTGTCTTCACTTTTTTCAGTTCTGACCTTGGTAGTTCAAAATGGGTGATATCATAGAAATTGAAAGAATGACCAAGGAGACCCAGATAAAATTTGGTAATACTGAATCTTGTCTGTGACCATGTGTGAGTGCCAGAAATTAAAGATCTATTTTGTCATCTTACTCATGCTTTAGTACCTTTATGGCATCTTCACATTAAATGGATTGATTATAATCAGTGAATGCAAATTCATTTTATTCATCACTATGTGAAATAAAAGATTTTATTTTTCCTAAAGAAATTATAATAGCCAAACTTCTAGTAAAATATTAGAGACACTTTAGAATTTGCTTCAAGATCTTGGCACCTATGAAGAATATGTACAGTTTTTGCTATTAGCTGTCTAAAATATTCTTACCTTTAATGAGCTAGTTATAAAACTGTGACTGGTTATCAGATTGTTGTGTCAGTGAAAATTGCAGGTTTCTGGTTAAACAAAGGAATTCTGAAGAAAAATTACCATTAACTGTTTCATGAACAAGTACATTTCATTTGTAATTCCACCTATATAATTTCAAAGTAATTGAAAGATGATGTGCATAATGACAGATTTAAACACTTATAGCAGCAGTTGTCAATTTCAACAAAAAAATCCTGATATTTTTGGTGCAATTCTTCAGAATTTGTACATCTTACTCCACTGTTAGTTAAGATTATAGAGCTTAAAGTAAATATAAAAGTAATATTGCAAAAAAGTCTATCACAAAGTTGTCAATTATATAACTGTGTATAGTTAAGTTTTATCACTTGAATTTATTGAAAAAATATGGATATATGGAGCCACATACACAGTCATATATATCTAGAAACAAACTCATACGGCATGAGGAACTGTATTTTGGTAAAGGGTGAGTGGAAAATATTTAAAGGTCATAGCAGACAAGCAATTAAACATGAGATCTCAATAGATACTGTGGCAATGGAGGCTAGTGTAATCTTTGGATATTATAAATGAGAGTAGTATGTCAGAATGTTGTATCTACTTTTACTGTTCATTTTTTATAAAGGTGTTGAAAATTGGAAAAGATTCAAGAAAGGGCTACAGAAATTATTTGGGTGATGGAGAAAATGTCTTATATTGCAAGACTTTGAGCTTATCAAAAGAATCTGTGTTGAAAATGTATACATCATTTACAAAGTGAAAGATTCCAAGTGCCAAAGGACTCACCAGTCTGTCAGAGGAAGATACCTCAAGAACTGGTGTTCAGAAGCAGACAGATAAATTCAGATTAGAAATGAGGCATGCATTTTTATTGCTGACGATGATTAACCACTGCAACCAATGCCAAAGCAAAATGGTAGATCCTCCTCTTGATGCCTTACAAAGGTCTGGATGACTTTCTGTTGTCTGCCACTGTATAGAGGGCTGTGCAGGCATGGCTGGGTGAAGTTAGATAACTTGTATTATGCAGGATGTCATGGATCTCTTCTGACATAGCAAATGTCAAATAAACCTGTGAGGATATGCAAAGAGCTGATGGTGAATCTGGAGTTGGGACAGAACACCTTCCCTGAAAATACCCTCTTAGCAGCTCTCCCATCCATCTCACAGCATCTCCAGCTAGCTGCCTCTGAACAGCAATAGCCCATGAATGGCAGATGATCTGAAGACAAGCAGTATCCTGTAGAATCCACTTTGCACAATGTTCATATGCATTGCAAATAATATAAATATTGGCTTTAGTAGCAGGGTTTTCCTATTTAAGAATACATCAGTGCAGATGGATCCTGGTCAAAAGGTTTTGGACTGAATCCTTGAGAAATTTCAAATTGCCTGGTTTTGCCTTTGCCTGGTAGGAAGTAGTTTCAGAGGGGATATGCTAAACAAGAGCCATCTGGAAAACTAATTCAGGCTTCTTCAATGTTTTGGTATTATCCATCATAAAATAGATAATTTTTGCAGAACTCCTTTCAGCAAGTAATGCAGAGCAGTATTACAGGAACCTTCTTATTCAATGTGTGATACTACAGGAATCTGTAGTAGACATAAGCTAACAGCTTTGTGGTACAACCATTCTGTGAAGAAACAGGAAAAAACCCCAGTAATATTCATGTTTGTAGCTTAAGTTCTGGTTTTTATGTCTTTGAAAAGAGGTTTTATTGTAAAACGTGAAATTATCAGATGAGTTAATAAGCAAATCATGAGTAGTTATTTTTGTGTAGTTACCATTAATAAACATCAAAATAATTTTAACTGTTGGTGACTACTGTGTGCAGTCTATTCTTCACTGTAAACAGTCCCAAAACTATGGACAAATGTTTCACTTCTTCAAATACACCAAGAACAGCCCTTGGCAATCACCGAGTATTGAAGTTTTGCAAGCAGTGGTTTTAGCTGGTCGTGAAGGTGTTTATACCTCCTGCCGTGCTAACACATTTCTTGTTCATCTCACAAACTGGTTTCACAGGGGTTACATTTGTTGTATATTTTGGACTCCCTTTTATCCTTGGTGAGTACAGCTGATGCTTTTGTGATTCTCCACACAGAGTAACTAAGAGTCCTTTCAGAACCAGGCTTACAAAAGCCCAATTTTCAATGTGGTCCTGCTAGATCTTTCTTTTGTATAAACTTCCTTGTTTGTCCAGACTTTGAATTTTTCTGAAATATGAGTTACATAAAGCATATGATCGTGATCTCAGTCGTTTTCATCATAGGAAGACCTCATCCTCCTTTACAGCAAAAAAATAAACTCAGAAATAGCTGAGTTATTGAACACATTTGAAACTTAATTAATGATCAATGTCTAAAATGACTGCAATCGAGTACTTACCCCATCAAACCACTGTTCCTCTCCATCACCCACTTAACTGACCCTGCAGTTTGGCCTCCTCTATTTATCTGTTCTGTCTGGACAGGGCCATAGAACTTGAAGAGCTATGCTAAAGCTGAGGAGCTGCTGTAATCTTTGTTATATGAATAAGTCTCTAAGGAGAAACAAATACATCTGACTGAGATAGTAGCTATGCAGACAAGTTTAAAAGGGACAGGACTGTGTGAATGCCTAAGGTTCAAATGTGTTTTTCTAGAGGTAGAGGACGAAATACTTCCATGAAAATGCTGTTGACCTGCTGCTATATCGGCAGCTTTCCCCTGCTTCAGACTGAAGAAGTTTCTATTGAGAGGTTTTGTGCTACTAAAACAAAATTATATAATGAAATATTAATGTGTAATAGTGCATTTCCAGTATATATTATGAACCATTAAGAAATTAAAACAAAATAGTCAATTTAAAGTAGGGCTTGTGACACTTTTCTTTTTGGTTTATTTGCTTGTTTATTTTCTTGTGTGGAATATGTTGATTCATAGTTCTGCTGGTCACCAACTTAATCTGCAGCAGTCTATGCTGCAGCACATCTCTGTGTATGTGAATGTCTGTATGTTCAAAAGCACTTAAAGACATTCTCGTTTTCTTACTCTTGGATAGGCAAACAATGTTCGGTTATACGTAACAGTGCCATTTGTTTCTTTCAGGAAAACAACACATTGATCAACGGTGAGTGCAGAACTGTTCCATCTTCAAAACCTTCCCTGGTATGCCATGTTTGTCCTAATCTAGTACAGGAGGAGAAAAAAAAGAGTAAGAGTCTATTTTCCACATTTCTTTTTTTCTGCTTGCTATCGTTTAAAAAGCAGCTTTGAACCTTGTTCATGGCTTTCCCAGATTTTGCTGTTAGCTGCCAAGTCCCTGTCAGATTGAAATTGAAACGGCAGAAAAAAGATTTTCAACATACTTTTTCTGCAATTTTTTTCTGTCTTTCACCTCTAATGAAATGACCTTTAACTGCCCCCTCATCCTACACTAAGCAGTGCTGAGTTTTATACCCTAAATTTCAACTACTTTATTAAATTAGCTACTAAATGGATATTTAAAAATGAAAACAAAAGTAATTTAAAAAGTGTATATCAAGCTTTGCAATGATTGTATTTAGATGCATTCTTGAACTTTTTACTTCAAAGACAAATATCTCTGCACTGGGGAGACCTTGCTTCTTACTCAGTGCTCACCCAAATATACAGAGTATTTTATTATAAGAGATCATTGTAAAGCTAGCCTCATTTAGATTTACTATATTTACATATATATCTAGTTATCAGTTCATGCCTTAAATCTGTAGTCATTTGCCAGTAAATAATTGCCTTGTTATAAAAAAAAAAAAGAAGAAGAATTGTCTTAGCTACTTCAATTCAGTGTTAGGCTCTTACATCCTAATGGAGTATATATACAAATTGCTTATTGAAATACATGGTATGAGAAAGTCAGACTTACCAGCTCATTCTATTTTTATACCTTATTCAACGTTCAACACTAGTCTTGATGAAATGTGCTTCAGTCCCTTGTTGCACGATCTAATGTACAAGTATTTCTTGCTACATTAATTTTTCCTCTGTATGGTCTTTAATGGAAAAGATGCTCACCAGCATAAATATCTCTAAAGCTAACAGTAAAAAAATACTTAAATAAATAACAGATGCACAAGGGAACCATGGGATAAGTATACAGGAAGCACAGAGTCATAATCACACGTCTGAACTACTTGACCCATTATCGGCATGTAGCAAAATACACACTAGTAATTATGTGGGTATCCCCCATGCCCACATGTTTCTGAAGTGGGTCAACCTATCTCTAACGTTGTAAATATTTTTAAGGAAACTGTGAGTTTGGAGATATTACATCCGCTAAATTGCAATATGACCTATAAGACACATGTATGTAAGAACCTATACGCACATAACACACATGATTTTATGCGACTGTGATGCTTATCAAAGAAGAGATTTAATAGGACTGGTTAGAGCTACCAGGCACTGCACAATCAGATACTCCAAATTTGCTCATCAAATTCCACCAACGTATCACAACCTTGACTCTTCATGCCACTGGTATTCCAGTCTGGGACATCTCTTAAAAAAACCTTCAGCAAACTTAACGGTGTCATTTTCCATGTCCGTAAAAGTCTAAAAGCTTACAGGATGTGATAACAACCTTTTATTTTCTTTTTCTACTTGTAAGCCAAATCAGGGCCTTTATCTTAGTTTAGGTATGAAAACCAGAATATCCTGTAAGCCTGGTAAATGGTCTTCCTCAGTATCTTTTCCTAGATAACTTTTAATTAAAAAAAAAAGAAAATAAAAGAAGTTGAATATGTGAAGTGATGGTGTAAGAATTTATAGAGCAACTAAAAGCAACTCTCAGTCATAGCTTTGTTTTGATATGCCACTTAGCTGATAAATCTCACACTGAGTCTCTACTTTTTTTTTTTGATGTTGCATTTGAAAGGATTTCCTTGTTCACTGGATATTGGTCTTCGTAGTTTTAGTAATCCTTTACAAGGTGTTTTACTTTTCTATAGTACATTAAGCTCCAAAAAGCAATAATGAAAGTATAAATGATTTTTGGTACAACGAATGACTCCTTGGATTGCCAAATACAATTTGCTTGTCAGAAATCAGTTCATGAAGACTAAGAGTTTTCAATGAACAAGGATAAAATTTTTTTTATATTCTAGTCCATATTTTTATTAGTTTGTTCTGCAGACAATGCAGTGCTGCTAATGGGTTTATTATTATTATTATTATGTACACAATACTCTGTGATTTAAATATTATAGAACAGCTTTTGAAGTTTCAGGACAACAGGAAAAACTGAGATGAGGAAACCACCTTTCTCATACTTTTCTTATTACTTTTGAGAATTGAGCTCTTACACCTGTTTTTCTGCTTGGAAGATTTTGTCAGGCACTGACATGGTACTGGGTAGGTGTGCAAAAACACTATGCCAGAAAATGGTCAGAAAAAAAGAGCTGGATGATACAATTATAGTTTACTTTCATGAGGGCATCTGCATAGTTGGGCTGCCCCAAGAACAGTTCCAGGAAAAATTATTACTGCCTACTTCATACCAATGAGAAATAGCAGACATTTTGAATTTAATAATTTTTTTTTAATCTCTCTATATATCTTGATCATTTACCAGATTTTCCTGTGTCCTAGGCCCAAAGTTATTATACATTATGGAGGCTAAAAACGGGGAAATTATAAGGAGGAATGTACACACGCAGGGTGGGAAGTTGGTATTCTGGCTGGAGAAGGCTTCCTGGCCTCATAAAAATGATCATCCTGAGTGTTTGCATTGGAGATGAATGTTGGATCTGAGAATAAGCTTTGAGCTGAGCCTAGCATTTACCTAAAGCTGTAAAACATCCATTAGTTGGATTCTGTGCATCTTCAGGGACAGACAGTACCTTTTGCTAAACCAACGTACAACTTTTGGTCTTTTATATACCTTCAGAGATGTTCTCATAAGCAGCAGTGCCCATGGCCAGAAGCTGCAGCAGATAGAGATACTTCTCTGTCTTTTTGCTTTTCTTTGTCTCATTTCAATGGTTTTGTGTTTGGAGATTTTCTTTACTTACCATATACTAACAAATGCTTCTTAAGCAGGAAAACAGTAAGTTGAAGTTTTGGTTAAACAAATGTATACAGCAAAATCTTTCTCAGGATATAGCTACAGGGAGCCAAGATACATAGAACTGTAGATAGGGCATAAGAAAATGTGAATCAGGGCACTGTAGATCAGTTTCTTCCTATGTCATTAACTCACAGTGAGTATTCTTAAAATGCACAAAACATTACTTCTGCTTCCATATGTGTGTAAGCGGTCTTTCCGATCGTTGGCTACCTCTATGAAGTGTTGTGATGAATGCAGCTAATTACAAAATAATAACTAACTAATGGTAATATGTTTTGAAGAATCCCAGTATAATTTAAATACTTCTTTAAATCCTTATATATTAATATCCACAGGGTTCACAAGGCTAAACAGACATTTCAATAAACCACTAGCCATTTACTATTTACTGTTCTAAAGTACTATGTCAATGTGTGGCTTAATATGGTATTCCTAAAATCTGTACTCAGATACCTTGTGTATTAACATGCATTTGGAACCCCATACTTGGTGACACATATAAAGAATATGAAGTAATAGTCTTTAACTAGAAAAACTGACAAAAATTATGTGCAAACCCATTTCATCTTAACAGACAAAAACTTTGTATCTTGAAAATGATTTAAAAAAAGAAAAAAGAAAAAAAGAAGCATTTTAGCAGCCTTTTGAACTCTAACTTGGTCCTGTAGAACTGCAGCTATTCTGTGAGGTAGGCTTCAGACTCACTCCCATATCCATTGGCCTCAACACTTCCCACCCACCCCTGTCCTTCTCAACAGGGATCTCGGCAGCCTTTACTGTCTTCCAATCTCAGATTGCTAAACTGTCCCTCTTTCTGGCTGTCGTCTTTGGGATTGTCGAGTCGGTCAAGCTTTTGTAATTCAAGATGCTACTGTAGTAGCTTTTATTGCTTCACATGCATCCCTCACCATGGCCAGATCCAGTAGCACTGGTAACAAAGATGAGAGCAGTATTATTAGTAAAAAAGTTAGTGAGCATAAATGCTAATGCACTGTAATTAAACGTAAATCCCAGCCAGAATGCGCTAGTTGCTGTTCTAATAAAGCATCTCAGGTTTTCCTGAAGATGAAGCATGTAGTTTGGGTGTAACAAATGCAGTGTACAGACTTGAGGCTTGATTTCTAGGCCTGAAGGCACAGCTGTGTTTCACATATAATGCCTAAAAGATTATGGCATTATAAAATTTCTCAAAACAGAGGTTAAAATTAAAGACACTTTTTATGGCTTTAGGTGGGAATTTTCTAGCTGTTTTATCACAGTAGTTCTTCTGTAGTAAGACGTCAGTTCAGCTGGTAATTGAACTTGCTGTTCCTTCAAGACTGGTTTGCTTTTTCTTTTCCTGTTTTTACTCTTGTACACAGTCGTCTGCCTTGTAATACTTTTTATTTTTCTCAGAAGTGTTGGAAATTGAACTATCTGAACTGTGCAAATGTGGGAATATGATCTAGAAAAATGCTTTTAAAGAATGCCTTTAAATATTACATGGAGATCAAGGAAGTAACTTTTCAGTGTGCTAACCTATTGACAAAACCAAGAAGCAATAATTCATTTGTTTCCTTCTCTGTTGCTAAGATCTAAACAGGACCTGTGGTTGGCTGATCAGATAGGGCTTAGGAAGCACCTAATGAGTACTAGTATTTTTTGTATTTTAATAAACGCAGGATGATTGCTTTCTCCTTGTTTACTGTGGCAAAGTGTTGTAGTGGTACTTCTCCTTCTCTCCTCATCTCAGTCAAAAAGGAATTAACAATTAATAGGATGTGATGATTTTTTGTTTACCTTACTTTGTTATATTTTAATTTCAACTATTTAAATTTTATTATTCAACTAAACTGATAGTATACGTATCTTTTCATTTTGAAGGCCAAATGCGAAAGCATGAGGAATTTTAAAATATATTTAACATGTAATTATACTTCCTTGGACTAACACCATAAAATACCTTATCTCCTAGAGAGATGAACCTCCCTTTGGTAGCACATAATTACAATTACCCTAGGAATACTATTGGGAGTATTATATGTCTACGTAGTGAATTAGTTTCCTAAATACTCAGAAGTCAGAGAAAACTAAGGCTCCTTCCCCGGTGTAACCTGGCTGAAGGTCAGATTTGTCCTCTGCCAGGAATTCTGATTGTGTGTCTTGAAAGATTTTTGATCTTTGATGTGGTATTTAGACCTTTCCTGTGAGTGTTAGCCAGACCATGGCCTCCAGATTATCCTAAGGAATCATCTTCATTCTCTTTACATAGAACCTCTTGGAGCAAGGGTTTTAAATACTCATTGGTTTGCAGACAGGCTGAATCACCTTCCTTGGGTTAATATACTAAAAGACAATTATCTGCTTTGATCAAAACTATTTTTCTCTAGTCTGCCTTCTTGGGAGTACTCTAACAAAATTAAAATATGTCCAGAATTGATTCTTTCCTGAGTCTCCCAACTGTGACCCAGGGGCTCTCCTAGTGATGGAGGAGAAGTACCTGGAACTCTGGTAAGCCAAAGAAACAAACACGCTCTCAAGCTGGCCTTTAGGCAGGCTCCTCAGAGCAAGGCACATCATCTACTTTGGCTGCCTTTGCATTAAATTTCTCCCTTCCCTGCCTTTGTGGGGGCTCCAACACCCCACTGGCCAAGGGCTTAAACTGGAAGAGTTGTTAAAGACGTTCACAATAATCTGCATTAACAAGGTAAGTTTTATATCTTATCCAGAGCTTTTATGGTTGCAAAATTGACTGGTTCACAAGAAAGAAAAAGAAAAAAAGTGTTCACAAGATCTACTTTTTTTAACAAAACCTCCTGCTGTCAGCAACTCAGGAGTCATCTAGGAGCACTGTCAGGACACCTTATCTTGGCACCTCTAGGCAGAAAGTGCCAGAGTATAGGCACCTGAAAATTAGAGAAATGTGAACAGAATACTTTTAAAATTACCACTTCTAGGAATAGGTAAAATTTAGGGCTAGAGCAGGAAGGATTACAGCTTTTCTGAATGTATGCCCTTTGGAAACTCAAGCTATTATTTTCCAAAGGTTAAAGTATTTTTGACATACAACAGTTTCTTCATTCAGCAGCTTGCCCTACAGTGGCAAAGTCTAGATTTGGTTGATCTTTCTGGAAGTATAAGGTCAAACTGGTCTTTCCAAAATCTGAAGGGAAGATGCCCACGAATATACCATCCAAGGAAAGCTCTAGCCAAATACGTTGTGCAAATGGCCAGGCAGCCTAGGCATGTTTTCAGCTGAATGACTCTTCTCTGTGCTAAGTCAAAATACATGACCTTCTGTAGGTCTCTCTAACTACAGACCTCATTCATTTCTAAAACTTGGGGGACATGAAAATTACATTGTGGATTTAGTTACTGACCCTGAAGTAGACAAACAAAAAAACCCCACCCTGGAACTCAAACCAAAACAAAGTAACTCTGGAGTGTTCTTAGATGAATATCAGTTATTCTAGAAAACACTACATAACAAAAATATTGGCAGATTTAAATACAGACAAGCAATACTGTGCATGAGTAACTAATGCTTAAACATATGAAAATCTATGTCATATGCATGAATTCCTACAGAATTTATTTTGAGCAGTGTTCTGAAAATGTTGCTTGTTTATTATGAGTGCCACAAGGAAACAAACAATTATTGGAAAAGCTGAGATACAGTGAATGAATAGAACCTTTTAATAAAACTTCATATTGATATAGTCTTATTCTAATTTTTTTCAAAAGCTAAAATCAGCTTTTCTTTAAAGATAATATAAAACGTTGCTTCCTAATGAGATGTCAGCCATAGTTTTACATACACTGTAATATGCTTCCTAATATTCCACAATTTCTGGCCATGCCTGGATATATTGAAGTGCCCTTAGCTTTGCCTCAGGCCCTTAGTACCTCCAGCTGTTATATTATTGGCTGATTTACTGGGAAAATAAAGAGTAGAAATACATAAATGAACATTTTTGTTGCTACCTAATCAGCAGAAAAGAGATTATTTTCTCTCTCTGAAGCAGCAGATACTCCTTTTATAAATATGAAACACTTATGGTCAGCAGCAGTCTTATGAGCTGACAATGTACTGTAGTCTGAATATTTTCAGAATTACATTTAAAATACAGTAGTAACATAATAATTAAAATGAATTTATGCCTTAAAGAACTAAAATTAAATTCCATAACTACAGTGCAAATTGTTTAGGTGAATTAAACTTGGATGTCTCCCCTGTTCAGTATTTAATTGCAGCAAATTTGAGCTGGGTCCAGGATGTGTGTAAAAAAAAAAAAAAAAAAAAAAAAAAAAAAAAAAAAAAAAAAAGAAAAAAAGAAAGAGCTCATGACATCCCTCAGTATCAAAATGTTTTGGTAATCATTCTGTTTAAATAGTAACATTTTATTTTTTTAAGCACTTAGATTCTTGATCTGAATCCATATTCATGGCGGTCTGCTGTAATCCACTTTACCACTTAATGTTGCAATTCAAATGTTCAGTAAGAAGCAAAGCCCTCCAGAATAAAGCATGAATATTACCGTGTGGGGCTGTAAAGAGAAGACTATTAGAATATATCACCAACACACTAGGGGACCATTTAGTGCACTGCTCTAAATACATCATTTAATTACAATGGAGACATTACTTCATGTTTCTACTGATGTAAGTATTATTAGAATTCATGATATTCGCAGGCTACTGTGGGCCATTACATTGGCCATAAGCTATTCCATAAGATTTACTACTAAAGGCCCGCAAGGGTATTTGAGCATTCATGGATTCTGTGGCAGTAGGCTTTTATCTAAGACACATAAGTGAGGGACAACCGAGTTATTATCTCTAAGAAACATAGCTTAATATTTTGGATTCTAAAGGTTAAGGTACCATAAATCCTGAATTACTCTCAGATATCACATAAAAAGACATTTTTATTTTATTTTACTCTACTCTGCCTCTTAAAATATTTTATGATGGCAGTTTCTAGAGTTGTACCATGTTGTTTACATTCAGTCCCTGGATGCATCAAAACCACTGACACAGCATTTCCTTTAAACTGCTGTAATGGAGGCAAAACAGATGCAGGGGATATTCCCCCCATTTCTGCGCTCCCGCACACGGCGTTCCCGGTGCGATTAGTCTGTCACCCTGATTTGATGAGAGCCACCACAGAATTCCCTGTCCTCTGGAGAGCCTTGTTAGTGAACTAGTGGACAGTGCCTGGCAGGTCTTGCTGGAGACAGTAAGACCACTGTGCATGAGGAAAAGTAAATACAGATCTCTGGCATTATGAAGCAGATAGCGTGAAATTTTCAGAGATTAAACACTCTTCTGCTGAAGCTGGTGATGTAAAAAGAAGTGTAACATTTTCTCCTCTAGATGATCTACAGACATCCAGCAGTGCATGGTGCTAGCTGGGTGTTCAAATACGTTTCAATTATGACAGTAAACAAGCAGCTTGCATTTAACGCCCCTCCTCCAAAATAATTCAGACTTCCTACATTATCATTAAGAGTCGTTATCTTGTTGCTTTATGTACACAAACACAGCTGTACCACATCTCATGCAGATATCGCATCGCGCTTTACGAAGAAGGATGGGTCAGTTTTTCAGCCGAACCACCGCAAGCGTCGATGGGGCGATGTGGAGCCGCCAGTCGGGCCAGCTCCCTGTACCCGGGACAGGTGGGCATCCTCACACTGTGGCCGTGTGGCTGCTGGGCCAGCAAGGAGTGCTGAGCATGGCGCTACCTTTCCTGGCAAAGAGCGCAGCGTATGTGGACAGGTCTGACGTGCAGCTTCGGACAGCAAGCAGCAGTTCTTTGGTACCAACACAGAAAGTTTGCACAGTCAGTCAGTCCGCTTGGTCTCCTGACTGCTTATTGACCTTCATTGATTTATGTGGATAGTACTGGGTGAATTGCCCTTGACTAGTTTCTCTAACATTGGACAAGGCCCGAGAACATTTTCTGTAACAATCATAACAACCCATGCACAAATTATCTTAGAGTTCAAGGTAAGTTAAAATTGTTTTAGGAAAGCTAGAAAATCAAAGAGAGAGCTGCTTGTAAATTCTCCAGGTTGAGAATTATCCTTTCTCCCCTTGCCCCACTTTTTTTTTCCCTTCTAAATTCTGCTTTTATCTCGGGCCCATTGATTGCCAGAGCTTAAGAAGTAATGGTTTTGCAGCTATCAGGAGTGCTGATGAGAGTTTTCCCTCCTAAGATAAAGAGTCACAGAAAGGTTGGTCTTGTGTAGCATGCACTTAAATGTTAAATAAACAATGAGCTTGGATTTGTTTCTCTTTTATGAAAATATGAAGTTGAGGTTTTATAATTGTTTTGTGTTAGCTTTACTTAGCACAAACTAGTCATCAGTTTACCCTGTGTGTTCTGATGACTATTTTGAAAAGAATGAAGAGTTGTGTTTGGCCAAAGAATCAGCTTAGATCCAGAGAGGGGTTTCTACTTTTTATGAACAGCTTCAAATCTGAAGTCATATCTGAGCATATCTGTGAAGCCAGAGACTTCACACGAGTACATATCTTTTCTCGGGCTGCTCTAGAACCGGTGCAGGGTTTGGGAATGGTGGGCTGCCTGCATCATGCCAGAAGTATGTGAAGTGCCATAGAGCAATTGCTTGGGTTGCCTTTTGTTCCAGTAGTTGAGTCCGCTGAGGACTGAAATTGATTTTCCTTATGTTAGCATGTGAAGGCTCTGCCCCTTGACCCGCTGCCGGCGAGCGTGCAGGGCACAGAAAGGCTGCAGCTTTGCAGAAGTAAGCAGCACTACGCCTCTTATCACCGGCGCATTCTTCTTCCGAAATTGTACTCTCCCCTGTGCTTTTCCTTTCTACCCTATTCTGCTCTTTGCATTGATGCTGGATTGTCCCATAAATATTTTGTATGCCTGAAACAATATTTTTTTTCTTGCAATAGCATAATATTTTTTAAAAGTAGCAGAAGTGGTTGATCTGTATTCATGAACCAGATAATACTGTTGAGTGCAGTCAAGCACACTGCCAGCAATTGGTAGTATGGGCCATCTACTCTGCACCATTATTTCCGTGCAGCTTAATCCCATATAACACATCCTGCTCATATGTCACTTTTGCCAATGGTGATGCAATGATATTTAAAACTGGGGAAAATGAACAGGGACTACAATTGTAAAAACAAGCTCAGTGATGACCTATTTGTACTCTTGGAGAGAAAGACCACTGCTCACACTATAAATATGTTCAGCAAGTGATGAAATAATATTTTGCTAGATGAGCCAGTTGTTTTAGTCCCCTTTTCTCCAAAATGTCAGATGTTGGTAATTCCTTCTCTCCTCCTCAGTTTTGGTGCTGTAGTTAACTCATCCACTGCTTCTTAGCTGCTCCTGGCCAGGAGTCTAAATGTCATAGAAATGATGTTGTCACAGCTGTGATTAACCCACTTCAAAATCACATCAGCTTGTTAGGGTTTTTGAAAATGAATTTGTTGTATTCTGAATGTTGGTGAGTTTTTTTAATTTGAAAATCTGCAAAACATACAACTACATCTAGACTGAAATATTAAAACATACTTCTCACTTTTTAACCTGTTAGGAAGAGGGAGAATGTGTTAAGAATAAGCCATGTTTCAATGTCTGCTCTCAGTGACTGAAATATTAAAACATACTTCTCACTTTTTAACCTGTTAGGAAGAGGGAGAATGTGTTAAGTCAGGAAGAATAAGCCATGTTTCAATGTCCGCTCTCAGTAGGTGGCACTCTTCCCTCTGAGTATGTGCCGAGTTAAAATCTCAGCAAGTCTGTTCCCAAGGTTCACGTTTTATAACTCAGAAGCAAGAAAGAGGTCCGGCAGCTTGTGGTTGCTGAAGGCTCATAGCACTTTTTGCAAGAGATGTGGCATTGGTTTTCTGTGTCCTTGTAATTTTCTGTACTCTTGTAATTGTAATCTGTGTATCTGTGTTTCCTCTGTAGTTTCAGGAAAATTTGTTGCTCATATGATTCCCCACCACCACCCACAAAAAAGAATTGTTATGATATATGTCCACTTGGAATGACTGACAAGGTCTTCACCAGAGATGTCGGCATGTCGTTAATTAGTGAAGTTATTTTCTAACAATCTACAGACTATAATTTTTTTTTTGTATTCTGATAGGCTTAGAGACACTCTACAAATAGCTGATTTCACTTATTTAACTGTTCTTATTTTTTAACAGTGGCATAATAAGGGGGTGTTTTTCCCTTTTGGAGATTTAAATGGATCTGTTTAATTTAAAAGGACTTGTTTAATTAAAAGAAAGAACAAAAGTGTATGTCTATATATATTGATAATAATTTGAACTTTTTTCCTTGTCGTGCAGTGTAGAGGGTTGCCATCGCCATTCTTATTCAGAACTATTCACAGGGAGAGAAATAACATTGTAAACCAGAAGCAAGAAAACTAGAGGGGGAGGGAGGGAGAGGAAAAAAAGAGTGCAAAAACATTGTGCCACCTCTTAATGCATCTTAAACAGAGATAAAATGTTTTTCAATAGAGAGTATCATGTGGACTTTATATGCCATCTCTTGCACAAATGCAGTTTTAGGCCAAAGTAGTATGAGCTCCACCCACTGTGTGTGGCAGGAGATGAAGATATTTGCAGAATTAAGATCTCAGTGATGTAAAAAGCTTCAGGTTGTACAGGAATGTTGCACTCCAAGAGGCCCACCTTTCAGATTGTAAAGGTAATCAGAATAGTCATGGGAACTGGATATTGTTTATTTATTAAAGATGCAACAACTTATCTGTATTTATGTTGTAATGCCTCTGTTAACTTTTCCCATTGGCTAAGGTACAAGAGAAGAAAGTGTGTTGGGGAAGTTAAGATTCTCCAGTAGCAAGGAGAAGGGACACAAGCAGACAAAATCCCTGCCACATCCCTGGCTGTCTTCAAGGCCAGGCTGGATGAGGCTTTGAGCAACCTGGCTTAGTGGAAGGTGTCCCTGCCCATGGCAGGGGGGTTGGAACTAGATGGTCTTTAAGGCCCCTTCCAACCCAAACCATTCTGTTATACTAAGAAAATAAAGGTCTTCCCACAGGTAGTGGGAAAATGAGTAAGACCTCACTGAAGCAAATCATCATTCTGGAAAGAGAGACCAGCAATCACTGAGGACCTAGGGTGGTAGCTCTTCTCCTTTTGGGAGCTACTCTATTAGGACTTCTGGAAAGGAAGCATCTAAGATTTTGCCAAAGCAGACATCTTCAACATTTGGAAAAGAATGACAGTTTTGACTGCGCTGTCCCTGTCCCATGCTGACTGCTTGTCTATTTCACTCCCCTCTCCTTTTTTCACTTTGGGTCCTATCCTTACAACCCCCTGACCTTTTTGCATCCTTACTTTACTGCTCTTATCCTGCATTTGAAAGTGTGTCTCATTCTTCTCCTTCCCCAAAGGATCTCATGCCATTTGTCACTCTTATTCTTTTCCCTGCTCGTTTGTTCCCCCTGCCATTACTCTCTGCCCTGTCGGTGCAAATCACTGGTGCCCAGTCTCCCTGGCTCATTCCGATGGCATGCTCTAAGACCTTTTCTAAAACGTATCAATGTTATGTGCCTGCACTGAACATGTGAGTTATAGAAGTTTTCTTTCAAGTAGCCTCCAAAAGGTTGGTATGGAATGAAGCATATTTTGAAGAGTTTCTTTTTTCCCATTTCTGGCAATGGCTGTAAGTTTGAAGGGTGTCGTCTGTTGTGAGTGTTTCCATCGTATAACTGGTGGGAGCCAAGGACCCCTGAAAAAACTGAACCCTAGGCTTGGCTATCATTGCCAGGACAGGTATGTTAAACCACAGCATGCACCTACCTTTTATTTGAAAACCAACTAAGATGCTAACTTGGTAGTACAGGCACAATTGTCTAGCATCACACTGGGAAGAGAAAGTATGGATGATTTAAGGGCCTTAATAGGTATGTATGCTTTCTGAGTTGATTTTTTCCATCACATGTGGCTAATTTCTATCTCCCTAACCAGAGCTGAAGATGCTTCTAGACTTAAATGCAGCCTCTTACCAGCCCTGTTGTCTTCTGCTTGCATGTGTATGCAGTAAATCTGAAAATGTAAAAGGATTAGCTAGCACAGGCAGCACAAGTAGTACTCAGCTTTTGCAGTACCTTTGTGTTCATACAATCATGACACAAAAGATACACTGAGTTGTCCTAGTATTACTATAACTTAAGAACAAGAGTTGAAACTTTAGAGAAAGAGAATATTGACCTTGTATTTCTGATGGGGGAAAGCGCAGTTCATCAGGATGCAAGTTTCCTCCCTCTCTCTCTCATTTTGATTTTCTTTAAATTCCTCTCTCTTTGTTTTGTATCACATAGTCATAAATAAAGCAGCATCTGCCTCTGGAATAAGATTATTATTTATAATATAAAATAAAGAACATAGAAAATCCTACTTCATATTACAGTCAAAAATTTCAGTAATGCAAAAGGTGTCCAACAAATCATAATTTTTAACTTCCCTATATTTCTCTTTAGTCATCATATTCAAAAGAACTGTAAACTGTGTAAGCAAGAATGAAAAATCACTGTGTTCAGGCCTTACTTTTACAGATGATCCACCCTATTGCAGGCAGGCATACCTTTTACATTTGTAGGCAATGCATATTGGGTACCAACATGTATAATATTTCTGTATAACAAAAGTGGTACAGCATGACAGAAAGTCACGCAGGATAAACTGCATTTTAGGGCAGTGCATAAGTTTTATGCACCACTTCAGCCTTGGCCATGGATGGTGTTTTTGCATGGAGTGAATTTTTTTATATGTCGTTACCATAAATAGGTAATAGAGTTTAATATTAAAAACTTGAAATCCTTAGACAATGCAAAATGACATACGTCTATTAATTGCTAGGTAATTATACCAGTTTAAATCAGCTGAGAGTCTTAGAGACAAATGAGAGAGGGAAAAAAAATGCCTCTACAATTCAAATAATAACTTGAATTCTCTTAAACATAATATTTTGTGTAGAATTCTGCACCCACTAAACTTAAAAATAGGACTATTATATTTTAATTTCTTTTATTTTTTTGTGTCTTTGCCACATGCCACATTATTTCAAATAGCTGATTCTTGAAGAAACAAAAGTATAAACCGCATAATTGGTATTCTATTCCCCACAGAGCATAGAACTGGCCTTTGGGGGCCAGATGAGACCATACTTTCAAATGAAGCACCAAGCAAAATGTCCACAGATATTCTGCTGTTTCCTGTTATATAGAACAGTTACCTCTTTTCCTACTGCTAGAGCCCAGCTTATGAGCCTGCCCTCAGTAAATTAAAGGAAAAAACACTTTCTTCAGATGCCATTCCTCTGTACGCACACATGTCTCCAAGGCTTAAGATCTAACAGTCCTCTAACAACTTGGCCTGGAAAGATGAATAGCTTTTAAAACATCGTGTAGATTGTATTAATTGGGAAGGGAGTAATGGGTTTAGAATAACTGGAACGGTTTTTAAACAGCTTGATTACAAGGATTATCACATACACATTGAATTAGACAAATCCAGGGAAATGAGAATAATTTCTGCCTTTCCTGGGCATGCATTTAAGGCAGAGAAATGTAGAACTAAAAGCAAATAGCACAACCTGTTTTAATCAAAGTAGTCTAGCAAGAAACAATCAATTAAAGAACAGTCTGATTCTCTGTGACATCAATGTATGAAAATCTGTTAGACGCCAGATTGTGTCTCAAGACACATATGATGAACTGAACAAAATGACCTGCTAATAGCTTTTACGGGTAATAAATGCATCATGTTATTGGTAATTCTGCAGATGGTAAATCAAGCTAATATCCAGGCTGAAACAAGCTACTTGTTAAATATACTTCAAAAATGTTCCTCCTTGTTATTCCATAATTGTATCACACAGAAAAATAAGATGATTGCTACTTATATTTAAGCATTTTAAATTAAGATGTGTTTCAACATGCAGATGTTTTAATTTTCAAATTCTTTAGAGAGAACATTTTTCTAACTGATCTGAGATTTTGTAACACAGTATTTGTATTTAGATTAGCAGCCCTATATAAACTGTTGTATATATATGTTCTGAGCTTTACTGTTTAACATGTATTTTGAAAGAGATTTCACAATGTCTAATGCTAATCTGAAGCTGCTATTCAGGATGCAGGACTTTCTGTTGTACAGATGTAAGCCATTTCCAATGTAGAATTTGTGATTTCTAGATTATGAGATGTTGTAAAAACCAAGTTAATCAACCTGTAGAAGACAAGACTTCAGATGTATACACATCACATCTAAATTTGGAATACACAAAATAATTCTGTTTGTATACCTAAAAAAGACTAATTCTGTAAAGAATGGGATGAATTTATGCACTAAATCCCATACTATCCAAGGCAGAAAATTTGTCAAAACGTTGGCTCAAAAAAATGTTGATATATAATGGATATCCCTCAAAATCTCACTCATAAATGGCAAGTGAAAGAAAATAAACAAACCCAATAAACTTATTCTGTCTTTTCATGCCAAGGATTTTACAGATTTGAGGAGTCCATGTTTTTTATATTATTCTCTGACAGCTTTAATAATAAAAAAAAAAATTAATTTTCCAGGTAACAATTATTTACTGCAGAAAAGCATCTACTAGCAATAATAAATTACATTTTTGTGGCTATCCAATTCAGTATTTATCCACAACAAATTCAAACAGATGTTCAATGCTCAATTATTTTACTATCTGTTAAAAAGTGGGTTTTGCAGGCTAATTCATCAGGAAACTAGAAAATGATTGGAAAACATTAATAAAATTTGAAGGCAAGACCTTAACATGTTAGCTAGTGCAAACTATTCAGGCAACTCGGAGTCACTGGTAGCAAAAAGCAAATATGATGAGGGAACAGAATCAGAAAGATTCGTATTGGGGAATCTTTTGAACACACTGCTTTTCCAGATTCCTGTGAAAGCATGGGGGCCTTGACCCTACCTCAATGCTTTAGTTCTTCTTCTACATTCCTGCGTCAGATCTAGACACGTTAATAACATCTTTTGTTACTTACCACTTACTATATTTGTTCTAGCTACATCTCCTCTCGCTACTCCACGCTTGAGGTAATATGTTTTGCTTAAATTTATAATGGCTCTTCTCAACAATTTAGTATTGCCAGCAAACCTTTAGAACTGTTGATAGATGTTAAATAATGATAACAGCATCAAGGTTTTATTTAGATTTTAAAATTAATTTCCTAGCACAGTCATAATCTGTTGTGGTCATTTTCAGTGAATACTGAAATCAAGTTACCACTGAAGAAGCTGTAGAAAATAGATTGTTAAATCTGTTTGTGCTATTAGGTTACAGAACACCCCACTGTGGGAGGAAGCCTGTGGCTTGGAGGGAAGGAGAGCCAGCAATTGGGATGTTCTGGCAGCCCCACTGCAAGTGTGGTTTCTGGCAAAGAATGAAAATAAATATTGGTCAACAATGTAGGCTGAGTCCTGAATCGTGAGGGCCATGCTCCATATACTGTTGCTCAGAGAGAGTGACACCTCACTCAAGTTCATTCAGATGCAGCAGAACACTGCTTTCAAAGCATGCAGAAGTATTTGTAGCAGAAATGATTGTATGTTTGTCATACAAATATAATTTGAATTTTCTGATTTTGATGGAATTGTAAATACATATATCCACAGAAAAAAGATTGACCAGGATATTAATCAAAGTATCAGGGCTCATTTTCAGGTCCAGTGGTCTTTAATGTTTTTATAAATGATCTGGCTGCAGAAGTTGAACATACATTAAGTAAGATTGCCAATAATACTAAACTAGGAGGAGCGGTGGACTTCCTTGAGGTTAGAGGCGCCTTGCAGAGAGATCTAGACAGACTAGAGATCTGGGCAATCACCAACCATATGAAAATTAACAAGAGCACGTGTTGGATTCACCACCTGGGATGGGCAATCCTTTTTATATATACAAATGGGGGGATGAGAAGCTAGAGAGCAGCCCCGCAGAAAGACATCTGGGTTGATGGCAAGTTGAATACAAGCCAACATTGTGCCCTGCCAGCCAAAGGGCCAACCGCATCTTGGGGTGCATCAAGCAAGGGAGGCGATTGCCCCACTCCACGCTGCACTGGTGCAGCCCCACCTGAGTCCTGTGTGCAGTTTTGGGCACCTCAGTATACAAAGGACATGAAACTATTAGAGTGTGTCCAGAGGAGGGCAGCCAAGACAGTGAAAGGCTTCGAGGGCATGACTTACGAGGGGCAGCTGAGGTCACTTGGTTTGTTCAGTTTGGAGAAGAGAAGGCTGAGGGGTGACCTCATCATGGTCTACAACTCCTCAAGGGAGGCAGAGGAGGTGGGGTGCTGATCTCCTGCTGGTGACCAGCAACAGGAGATGAGGAAATGGAAAGCAGCTGTGTCAGAGTTCAAGGAGGATCTGGACAATGCTCTTAGTCACACGGTTTAGTGTTAGATAGTCCTGTGAGGAGCAGGGAGTTGGACTTGATGATCTTTATGGGTCCCTTCCAACTTGAAATATTATATGATTTTATGATTCTAAAATAGCTAATAATTTGAGGAAATTGTGACCCTGAACAGATTACTTTCAAAATACGAATTATTCCTTGTGAGATATTCACATGTCTGTCTGTAAGTACAACACGACTGGGAGAAAACATCCTGTGTTTTTGTATATGCTCTCCTATGACTTATTTTTAAAGGTTTTAGAATGTTTAGATGAAAATATAGCATATTATTTACTATATATACAAGACAAGCCAGCACAATGGTATGACTGTTGTATGTCCTTCTAGCCAACTCATCCAAAAGTTGGCTAGAGTGCTGAAGCTGGCTTTAGTTATTTTCTTGGTGAACTGGTAAAAAATGGAGAAATTCCACGAGTGCTTCTGCCTCTATTCATCCCCCTTCATTCACCATCTGCTTGTTTCAAATGGGCCAACAATTCTACTTTATATTTCCATGGAAACTGTTTTGTATATTAAAATGGGCAATAACTGAATTTAAAATTGTAATAAAAAAGTCAAGAGTTACCAGGATAGCGCTCCCCTTTCACTAATAAAAATTGTATGAGAATTTCTACTTGAGATTCACTTAGTACCAACTTGGAAAGGGGTTTGGCTCTCAGCAAAATAGTCCTTGTTCATAGTCATATCATCATTATCCCTTTGACTTCTGACACAGTGCCCACTCTAAGGTTGTTTTATTATGGTAAATACTAAAAAAGTCTAGAGCAGGCAGTGTGGTGCAGGCAGTGTTCTTCAGCTGAAGTCTTCTCTCCATCATTTTTATTCCGTATAATATAGTAGTTGCCAGGGGCACTGTGCAAACATACAAACTTACTGTTGCTACCCAAAAGAGCTTTAAAAGCTTGAGTATTAACAACTAGCATGGGAAGATCTATCTTTCCATTTTATCTGGAAAAAGTGGAGTAACATCCATGAGGCAGTTTCTAACTCAGAGTGAGGTCTGTCAGTTCTCAGACTGGAAAATACATGTAGTGAGGAAACCCACGCAAAACAAAAAGGTGTATCTGAGAGATGACTGTGATGTTGTATGTAGCAAAATTCAGTTCTGACCATATATTTCATATTTCTCCTCCGTTAAGATTGTCATACAAATGTTTTCTGCAAGCACCCATACCTTTAAAAACACTTTCTCCTTCCAGCCACCCACTACTTTAGGAAGGGTAGGTGGCCCTAACAGATATTTTTTTTTTTTCCCACTTGATATCATCTCTCTTGTTTCTTCAAAAGCAAGCAAAGGAAGTATTTTTCTTCTTTTAAAATAATGGAAAGGTAAATGTTCTGTAGTAATGTGGTGGTTTATGCCCAGCTGACAACTCAGCACCACGCAGCAGCTTGCTCACTCATCCCCCTGGGGGATGGAGAGGTGAAAATGTAGCAAAAGACTCTGGGTGAGACAAGGACAGGGAGGGATCACTCACCAGCTGTGGTCACAGGCAAAACAGACTTAGCTTGGGGAAAAAAGTAACCAATCTAATTTCTTACCAATCCAATCCAAGTAGGATAATGAGAAATGAAAACAGATCTTAAAAATAGTTTTCCCCCACCCTCTCCCTTCTTCCTGGGCTCATATTTCCTCCCCCCAGTTTTTCTACCTCCTATGGTCATCCATGTTCTGGGTACTGTGGAAATTAATAGCTTAGGACCAACCCAAAGAATTTAACTTTAGAGCTTCTTTTTGCTCTCTGGATGATCAGAAGAGGGAAATAATGTGCTGTATATCTTGAGAAATTATATTTTTTATACTAAAATTTATTTAAAATTAAGTATATGATATCAGTTTAAATATTGCTCTAAATTCTAAACTATAATCTCTTGGTAGATATTTAGTGCAAACTGAAAAAGCTTAAATGGCTTAAAAATGTCTTTGAAGCATTATGTGGAAGCAGTTATCATTTATAAATGATGGGACATTAATGGCTTCCTTCTCCATTTAGCATGTGAGCGTGAAGATAAAATGGAAGTGTCTCACTCTAGAAATTTACAACATATATGTGTGCCTATAAGTTTACTTAGTTAAGTATTTATTTTGAGATTCTTTATGCTTCTGTAATATTTTGAAATTCAGAACAGTAAGTTTATTATGACAGAAAGTTTGTTATCTAGAATGAAACCCTTTCCATTTTTGTTTCAGATTTTATTTTGTCATTGACACACTGGCTAAATTACTGGCTTGTTATTTGTTCTCCTTTCTGACATTGTGTAATCCACCTGGCTTTGGGGAAAAAACAACTTGAGCTCATGAATGAAATAGCCTTAAATTTAAGAGGAAGAGATATCTTATAGGTAAACTATCCCAGTTGAAATCCTGTGGTGTAGGAGCTTAAGTACCTGACTCCCATGCCTGTGTCAAGGATAGCAGAAACAGCTAAAAATAATGTATGGTTGCCTTAGACCTGGAATAAGTCACGATTTTAAATGATTCCATTATGGAGGAGTTATACTATGGGCTATTTTGCTCCTGGCAAGAGTTGTATGAAATAGTTTGTGTTTAATAAAAATGTGGGCAGCAAACTAGATAGGTTTAAAGAAAAAGAAAAATAAGTAAGTTTTTCTAGACGAGCATATGAAAAGTTGACAGTATTCTTTTGTGAGCAAAAGAATGAGAAGAAAAAATTTTTAAAAATAAAAAAAAAAGAGAGACAGTCCAATCTTGACTGGAAGGTGATAATATCTCTAGATTTTGTAGACCAGTACAGCACAAGTGACTGTTGTTGATAAAAAGGAGCTGGTCAAAATATTTGACAACAGCAATTGCAAATTAAGCTCTTCCATATTCCCAATAATATCTGTTTTAATGTCAACTTAGTATTTTTGATAATTATATGTGGCATACACTGTTTGGTAATGGGAATAATCACTTAATTCTAAGCAGCAGCCAGTTGAGATTTTCTGTGATGAATTAAGATGCAGTTGTTTTCTTCTGACTAAAGGCCAAACTTTAAGAAAGGATTCTTGGCCCTAGTGGATCTTCATGACTGAACCCTGACAGTAACAAAAAAAAAATAATAAACCAACTTGTGCTTATGAGTCAGCCATCTAAAGCTTTAAATTGTGCTTAGGTGTCCCTACAATTTTCCCTTTTTGGGTGATTGTAGGCACAAAATAGAAGGCATAAAATGAGGAACATTGGATCTAGCTTTGCTTTTATTCAAATTCATTTTGGGACATACTTCAGAAAAATGCTCAAGAATATGGTTAAATTTAAGCAGTCAAGTAATTCTTCTATATTTCTCAGAGGTTCTATACATCTTTAACGTTATAGACAAGTGTAAGTATTTTGCTGAATGGAACTTTCAAACAAAACAAAACAATTATTGAAGTCCAAGAGTGAATAGCATACCTGGAATCATCTTGTAGTAGTCAGGTGTTACAGGCTTAAGGTCATCTTTGACACCTGATGCCATATCTTTATAGAAAACATTTGAGCTGAGGTCAAGGGAAAGAAGGAATTGGTGTGAACAAGGATGGACATACCTTAAAACCAAGGCTGGAGTTAAACTTCACTGGCAAATTTCACCTTTTAAGTAGTGCAATTGGAGGCAAGATGAGCCATTCCTTTTTCCCACCTTCGTCCAGTTGAAATGGCCTCTCCGCAAGCACAGGCAAACAGAACAGCAGAAATTAGCAAGCAAGTTAATTTTAGTACAAATTCCTAGCCAATCCCCAGAGGCTCACCAGTAGACGTAACGTAAGGAGGTTTAGAACAAGGCCCAAGGAAGGGTTTTGGGTTTTTTTTCCTCCTCTTGTGCTTGAGGTTATTTTGCTAGGAAATGTATCTTTCAGTGTACTGTAATTGAAACTACTCTCATACTCTGTGCTTTGGCCTTCTGATGAGAACGAAGTGTTACCTTGTAGAACTGGCAGACTGATTCTGCCCTGCCCCCCATAATTCACAATTTGCAGTGCCCATAGATACGCAAAACCAACGCTTCTACTCCCCAGACTTAAAAAATGGAAGTGAAACAGTCTTTTCCTGCCACTTTTACTTTCTGTTGTTGCACATAGCTAATAATGGTCTGATGACAAAGAAAAACAGAGAAATTAAATATTTTCCTTTCTAGTGTGCTTGTATACTGATTCTATGCCTTTGACAGCAGTTCTAAGCAAGTCAGTTTTGCCTTTCTATGTTACCTTTTTCCTTTAACAACAACAAAAAATAATTGGGAAACTGACATTGTCAAGCTCTTTAGAGTGGTTTTAGAAAACACTCACAGAAACCAAATCCCATCCTACACTGAACCTCTCTTTTAAGCCAAAGCTGAACATTGTTCTCTACCAATAACCCATATTCCCAAATAAACCCATTCCTGCCAGCTCTTGCTGCTTTATCATATGTCTGGCAGTATTTAATGCTGTACTTGAAGCACTGGCTGCTGGACACAAGCGATAACAAGAGACTCTCACCTTTCATTTAAAAATGTGCATGTTTCTAGCTTTCATAGCTGTGGAGAACAGCTTGAACACATCATGTAAGAATAACTGAAAATTCAGAAAAAGAGGGAAAAAAGTGCAAATCTTCTGATTATTTAGTATTAGAACTGGCAATATGGTAAAACTGAAATTGCAATGAATACATAAAGACAAGTCATGTTAGAGCCTCTGTTTACCAGGAAGATGAAAACACCCAAATAAAGGCATACAGGTTAGTGTGCAAACAACCAGCAGGGTCTAGATATTTTTTCAATTCTATTACAGATTATCCTTTATTGGCAGTCAGAAGTCCTAGGATTATTAAAAGTGTGTGCTGATAAGACATAAAATTGTTGCCTGATTGCTAACATTGATGAAAAAACACTTATGCTATTCTAAATATGAATCTCCTTTCCCATCTAGCAATTAATGCTGTGCAGTAGAAGACATTGTGCAGTCCTTACAATGGAAAACAGCTTTGCCAACATTGTGTAGTGGCCTACTGTTCTTAATCACACCACAAAGCATCCTGTTTCTCTTATGCTAAAAACAGAACAAGACTATTACTGCTTAGGTAAGCTTAATTAGGCTGCAGCACTAATGTTAGCTTCCATCTTTGAATAATTCCAACCCTTTATGCTAATTCAAAAAACATGAAATTACAGCATTAAAACAGTTCCACATGTACCTTACTAGTGAGATGCATTTAAGAAAGTACTATCTAAACTATGGAATAATTAGACTGGTTTATTTATTTTTATTTGAAACCAAAGCAATTTCATCAACAATAACTCACCTTCTTCCAAGGAGAAAAGAGGAGAATTATGATAACTCATATGTCTTTGGAAGAGGTTTACCTGCTGTGATAAGCCTATTTGACTACATGGCTGCAAGAACAGTGACTTTCTGACATCAATTCCCATACGGATATCTCTTCCAAAGATTTGGTTTTCTTTACAGTTTAATTTAGTTGCCCTGTAGTAGAGCTCCTGATGTCTGGATATTGCCTCTCAAGCTTTCTGTCTCATGGCCCAGGTTTTCTTCCCCACATGACCATTGTTCAACCTGATAGGACACTGCTAATGCTGGTTGGTGAATGATAATTCTGCTGAGAAAAGCAACAGAATGATATGAGACGACTAAAGCTTGTTGACATTTTTCAATTTTTAAAAAGCGGAAAAAAAAACCCAAAACCCCAAATAAAAAAATCAGAACACTTCAGTAAAATTCTCCTGAAAACTATCAAATCCTGTTTTAATAATATGTACAAGTGTTAGATTCTAGACATATGAATAGGTCAGGTATTCTCCAGCCCTTATCTTTTCAGACAATGCTGAGTTCAGAATCACTGGTAGAGGGACCTTGGTGCATTGTCCCTTCTTTTGTAGGTAATTATTTTTTTTTTTTTTCCTGGTAGTATATATGAAAGATCTCCAGTATAAGCACACACTCCACAGTTTAAACTTTAATGTTCCATTAATCTCTAAAAGTCAGATTTATTTAGGCTGAGAATTATATTCCAAAAATAACACTGAAATCAGTGAATCAAAACTACAACTATCATATATATATATTTCGTATGTGTCTATCATGTGTTGAGGATCTACATATATCTCAAGCTGAGCCAAGGACCTCTATCTGTTATACTTTCTGATGCTGAAGAATTTCCCGTCTGTGACTAGGTAGGATGAAATCAACTGAAATTGAAGTCAGTGGGAATACCTCATAGCATAATATATTACTTGACATGAGTCATGGTGGCAGAATACACCCTATGGGAATTGCACAGCTAAAGATTGGCACATTAAGTTGAAATACTCCCATTCCCCTCCCCTGTAGTATTTCCTTATCCAGACTTGTCAGTTTGCTTACAGCCTGACCTTCTGTTTTTCCTTCTGTTGACTCCTGGACATTGGTGCGTTTTGTTTGTTTGTTTGGTGTTTTTTTTTTTAATGGAAAATTCGGTTCATGCAATATTCTGTCAGGTTATTCACCTTGACTCTAAGTCACACATCAACTTCCTTTCAAAAGGAGAAACCTTCTGTAAGGAATACTACTGCATTTGTGTGGCAGGTCATTTGGGGAGGGGAGTGTCTACAGGAGTGGCTCCTGTCAGAAGCTGGTAGAAGCTCTCCTGGCATCAAGTTGCCCCTGCCTCTGGCCAAGGCTGAGCCAGTCAGTGATGGTGGTAGTGCTGCTGTGGTAACATACTTAAGAGGGGAAATAAACAGTGGGGGAACCTACAGTGGAGAGAGGAGTGGGATGTGAGAGGGACAACCAGGCAGACTCCCACGTCAGTGCTGAAAGGAGGAGAGGAGGTGCCTGGAGCAGAGATTCCCCTGCAGCCCATGGTGAGAGGGCAGGCTGTGCTCCTGCAGCCGTGGAGGGTCACAGGGGAGCAGAGACCCCCTGCAACCCAGGGAGGACTCCATGCTGCAGCAGGTGGCTGCACCCAAAGAAGCTCCTGACTCCATGGGAAGCCTGTGCTGGAGCAGACTGCTCCTGGAAGACGGCCCCCCCCACAGAAGGGACCCACGCTGGAGCAGTTCATGAAGAACTGCAGCCCCTGGGAAGGACTCACATGGGAGAGGTTTATGGAGGACTGTCCTCCATGTGGGAGGGACCACACATTGGAGCAGGGGAAGAGTGTGAGGAGTCCTTCCCTGAGCGGCAGAGACAATGTGTGATGAGTTGACCACAACCCTCATTTCACATCCACCTGTGCTGCTGGAGGGGTGGAGAAATTGGGAACAAAGCTGAGCATGGGAAGAAGGGAGGGGTGAGGGGAAGGTGTTTTTAAGATTTGGTTTTATTTCCCGTTATCCTACTTTGATTGAATTGGTAATATATTTAAGTGATTTTTCTTTTCCCAAAGTCGAGTCTGGTTTGCCCATGACCACAGCTGGTGAGCGATCCCTCCCTGTCCTTTTCTCACCTCGTGAGTCTTTTGTTACATTTTCACCTCGCCATCTTCCCAGGAGAGGAGTGAGCAAGTGGCTGCGTGGTGCTGAGTTGGTAACTGGGTCTAAACCACGGCAGGAACTTGAGTAGTTTTGCCCTGTAGGAAAAAGGAAAATTTTAAACAAATTTTTCAGTGGTTTCATAACCCTGATATATTGTTAAGGGAGGCAGCCGTACCCTGATTATTCAATGGTATCTTAGAAGATGACAGATGGGGATTGCAGGGATAATGTAGGTTGCAGCATTCCTCTCAGATATCAGGGAGGAATAGAAACATCTTGCTATTGTATCACTGGAAAGTGATCAAGTGCTTAGCTGTGGGAAAACATTTCTTAACATTACATTAATACTGTGTGAAAATTGCCTTCTGTTCAGTAAATACTGGGAAAGGATTTGGTTGGAAGAACAGACTGATACACAAATCCCAATTTCATTGCTGTATAACTTTTTCCACAAATAATGAAAGGATTATTTGGAACTGTGAGCAAATTGCAAGCCCACTCCTGTGATGCTTTCTTTTAAAGGAAGGTGCCATAGAAAGAATGAGCAACAATAAGATATCTGTTCCAAATTTAGGTGATGGAGAAACAATTCCTACCACAGCATACTAAGAATTAGGTCAGGAAAAATTCATGAAGCTGTGAGATGACAGAGGCAGGGAAAAAAATTTTGATATGCTTTTAGACCAGACTAAATCAGGCAAGAGAGCAAAAGTTATACAAAGATTTAAATGAAAAATTCTTTCGTAAATATCTAATAGTAGTCTGTTTTCCCCTGTATGACATAGATTATGTCATCTTCTAGGAAGTTGGAAATGCCTTGTTTTAGCCAAAGATAGTATTCTAAAATGTGATAGACATGTCATGTATTGCTCTTCAGTTGTAAATTCAACACCTCCTACTACAAAAATAATGCAACATTTCTTTGAGAAAATGAATGAAAAAATGTTTCACATCTGTTTTCAAATGTTTCTTATTTTCAATAGAATAAAATGTCAAGTATCATTTTAATTTCAATGGCATACAAGTTTATTTTGTTTGGAATATATTGTTCTGCAAACTGGACAATCCCCTATTGAGTTAGTGGAGGAGATTCAGTTCTTCTGCAGTCCTGTACTCTGTGTTCTGTTGTTCTGCTTAGAATATATAATCCTGCTTCATTTCCTTCTGATGCTACTACCATTGATTACTTGACAATAAACAGCAATACTTAGTCTTCATGTATGCTTCCTAAATGGCTTCTTAATGTTAACATGATTTTTTTTTTTGCTTGTAACCTTTGCTTTCTTTTGTTTTTCTCCATATTTACATGTTATGCTCTCACTTTGCACTTTTTTTCCCAAAGTGTAGACCTCAGTTTAATTTAACTTGAGGATGGGCATCTGCATCACTCAGATACTAGATGAAGTACATTTTTGCTATCTTGTTGTTTTTTCATGTGGTGGTTTTATTTTTTGTTGTTATTTGTTTGTTTAAATTTGCTATTTATGTTACTTTTTATTTTATCATTTATAGAAATTAATGGTTTATTTAGAATTTTCAGAACTGCAGAGGAGCAGACCTACAGACTGTGTACCTGATGTTTGTAATCAGTTGTTTGAGACTTCAGTTTTAAATTCTTGGAGAGTTTGATCACCACCAGAACTTTTTCAAGCATAACAGTACCACAGATAAACTTGCAGTTCTCCTATGTTCTTTCTCCTTTCTCCATTGAGACAGATGCAGAGGAAAGACAGATGGGAAGTAGCCAGTCTGAAGCATTGAATGTGGCATTAACTCAGGTACATGCTTGGGATGAATATGCTTTAGGTAAATCACAGTTCTCCAGGTGAGACTTTTTAGGTGTCCAGGCCCAACAAAATCTTTGCAGTTCTAATCTCATTTTGAGGCATGCATGTGCTTTGAAGAGCAGGTTAGGAAGTTATTAGTGGCAGATATTATGGTAACATTTTTCATAATATTATTATCATCAATGAATTTGTTTTTTGGAACAGGCAGTAAACCAAAAAGATTATGTTTTGGGATCCTTAAGTTCTAAACTTTAAACTCTATAGTATGGCAGATGGCCAAGGAGAAAAAGCACTTTTTTTTTTTCTTCCCCAATATGTGCTTTATTTCACATCAACCATTTGTCAGAGGTTCTGTTGAAACATTATATCCTATATCAGAACTGTCTCTTGAGAATAATTGTTTGCTTTGGGGTCTTCAAACAGTAATTCCAGGATCTCTGCAGGCAAGGTTATTTACAGAAAGACATGAGAATGATTTGGTCACTGCTGAAGCACCTGTAGCACCACTACAGGGACAGCCGGTGCTAGGATCAGTGGCTACTTCAGGAGCTACTAAATATAAAACCAATAATACTCATAGTAATTTACTATCAATAGTAATTTTATACTGTATGAAACTACTAGCAATTTTTTGTAATTTATTTATTTTTTTAAATTTTATGAAATACAGACTTTAGAGATATATCTAGCATAAAAATAATGAGCATAGATGTCCAATCTATTCAGCAAATGAGTGTGGATGTAGATATTTCTACGGAATAAGCTGCTACATTTTGTGAGAATAATGTTTTGTAACTTTGAATGCAGAGCGTGTATGTATCTGCGGGATAATATAAAAATTCATACAAACTCTAACAAAAATAATGGAAATATTTCTGGACGGTTAAAACCAAAATATTCCCCTTGGCATAAGCACAAAGTTTTCCAGTCTAGAGGCTGTATTCTGGATCTGGAGCTTATGACTGTGCTTACTGAGATAATTATTAAATGAATGTTTGACCAATCTGTAAGCAAATACAGTACAGCCAATTGCCAAACCAAAAGCATTCCTTCACCAGCTAGGATTTTGCGTCTTTTAGAGCCACTTTCTTGAGCGAAAAAAAGCAAGAATGAGGTCAACAAAATATACTTCTACTACATTTCATTAAGAAGTAGATTCCAAGGTCAGAAACATTTTATTTAAGCATATACTTTCCTCATTTCCAAATTCTTTCTGGGAACAAAAGGGTCATATTGAGATAGGTCACTACTGACCAAACGGGGATAATTGGTAAAACTTAATTTCATCCTTTTAATATTCACTTGCATGTAACTGAGCCTCCAATGGCTTGACTGATTTTTATCACAGTTTAAGAGAAGGAAATGTGACTGATAGTACAAACTTGGAATTTTTTCTCGTAAATCTCCTCAAGACATGTTAAAATGGATGAATTCAAAGTGTTGTATTAGAAGTGGACCTTCTTCAACCTGATTGTCCCTGTCAGATGGTAAAAAGTAATCAAAACTGGTTAAGAAAACTAGTTTAAACTGCTTGTTTGTCATGTTGATAGAATGTGTCTGGATCTCTTGTTCTTGCCCTATTCAATGTGGATATGTCATTCATTATCCTTGGAGTCCAAATTACATTCTTTAGTTGGAACTGAAATAGTTGAAATGCCCTTAGTTAAGAATTATTTTACCTTATAAAGTGTGAGATTCAAACAATGCAAGTGCACAGGTTTAAGGAAGCTTTATTTTCCAGTTGGCTTTGAGCAAAGTGTAAGACTTGCCAATTAAAAAGTTTCCAATGCAACGCAGCATCATACATCTTGTAAATCATGGGCTGGAGTTTAGTATACAGAAGAAAACAAGAAAGTCAGGTGCAGTGATAGGTCTTGTGAAACTGCAGAGAATGTGTTTGAAAAACTACCATAAAAATTGTGGTCCAAGTTCCAGCCTTGGTTCCAGTCAACTTCAGTTACCTCTGTGCGCATGGATCTGGAGGCAGAATCTGGCTGCAAGTCATAACTTGAACCATTGCTAAAATAAAGACAAGGTTTTCTCTAGTTTACCTGAATTCAGACAGTTGAATTTTTCTCAAAAAACAATTAGTAAAACTTTGACACTTAAATCCAACATCTTGGAGTTCTGTGAGATAACAAACAATGTCTTAATTCCGTTTCTATAATAGTGAAGCTTCGGGTTGCTGCTGGAAAAAATACAGTTAAATTTTAATTTAACTCAGAGAAATCTGGGCCTGTACACTGCGCATAACTGTTCTCTTGGGCATGCTTGGTAGTAAAGCAAAGGCTAATTTTGGATTTCGTTTTGTGTAAAAGCTTAAATAGGACGCCACTTACTCTATTTATTTGTTTATTCTTTGACATTATAATTGTTCACTGATCTTCCTAAGAAACTATCTGGGTGAGTCAAATGAGGGACTGAGGCCTTAAGATCAGTAAAGTAGTACACAGGGAAATGAAAACAGTGTATACATGTTTCTCTTTGCAGACGATTGAGAGCGCATGCGTGTTGTGTCCATTTTTACAAACACGCATAACATTTTTGCTACTAATAATCTACTTAGTAAAAATGAGTAGTAAAAATTGCAATGTCATAATTTCAAGAAACATGTCTCTGACTCTCCAAATTGCTCTCTAGTATACATGGTACATACCTTTGAAGTTGTTTAGGGATTTTGACATGATTTTACAGTGAAACCTAACCCTGGCTTTTCATTTCTGGGAGTAAAAGTCAAGAACTTTTGTGTAGTTAAGTACAGTGGGTCACTGTTCAGTGTGGCAATGCTGTTTTCTCATGCATAGAGTAGTGAATCCATAGTGCAGAATTAATTGCTACATAGGAAAGGATATTAATATTTTGAATGTTTGTTAAGTGGTTTTCCACAAATGCTAACAATAAGGAAATGGTTTTATGTTTTATTTTTATGCATTTAATATTGGAGTGCACTCTAACCATAAAACTTCTAACAAAAAATAAAGCAGTGCCTGAATCTTACTGCACATTTCAAAAGGCTCTTTCTTAGTATTTTCCTTTCATCCTTTCTTCCACACAAACTCTGATTCGATTGTTTTTGTTGATGTATATGCCCACTTAACAATAACCTAGAGCGAATTCTTGTTTCCTTGGTTGACTCATAAGATTATCTTTGTAAAAATTTGAAGCAGAGATAATCTGTGACCTGGTGAAAAACAGTTAATATCTTAAACATGGACACCTTACTTCTTTTTTTGTAAATCATACCCAAAGAATACACTCAGTCTCAACGATCTTTCCCAGAAGGCTAGACTGGCTTTGCTAGTGTGACAATAGGAAAAAACAGTCTAGGCCTATAGGTGGCCAGTCTATAGTTGTTCTAACATGCAAGTGTTTTTAAATGAATGGGCAGAATATTTTCTTTTTGTGTTTTATATGTTGTTGTTCATTAAACAAATATTACGGCTCCTATCACGTTTTGTGATGCTTCTTAGGATGCAGATAAACTGACCTTATATTTAAGAATCAATGTGATCTCCTGGTCAATAATGCAAAAGTTTTTTGAAATGACAGTCATATACATCATTGTCAGTTAACAGTTGTGATTACTTGGACCATTCATCGTTAGTAATTAAACTTTAAAAGAAATAATGAAATTATCCTAAATTTCTCCTTAGAAAATGGCAGTCTGAATATAGGCTGAGAGACAGCTGCAGACACTTCTGTCTGTGACTTTACTGTAAGATTTCTGCAGGATAGCAAATGCATAGCTATTTCTTTACAAAAGTTACAGGCTAAGAAATATGTCAAAATGTTAATGAAGTAATTAGGTACTTAAGTGAGTAATCATAGATTCTATTACCTATCATTTACATTCCACTGGTAGTGTACTCTATAATGTTATTTTGATCTTCAGTATTATTGTCACCAAACTTGCAGAATAACACTTTCTGTAATAGAACAAAACATTTATCTTGCATAAAGGAGTTCAAATAGGTAGAGCATGACTGCAGAAGCCTGTCAGAGGATGGCTTTCATGAGATCCCCATATGGTTGTCATACGACGCCACAGTGCAGTCTATCTCTAGAATCCATAAGATTTCAAATGCTTTTATCATAGCTGATTTTAAAAAAATTAGTTTTTATTACAAGAAAGCTGGAATATCTGCCCTTACATGTACAATAATGCCCTCGTAGTATATATGCATGTAGATGTACCAGAGACAGCAAATGTTTCTGTGTTGGTAGAATAGTATGTACAAATGTGTGGTACATAAACCTTTTAAAATATTTATATCCAATATTATGTAGAGAATAAATACAAATAAATTCCTGGAAACAGGCAAGTGATTTAAAGAAAAAGGCATAAAAAATTACTTTTTGTTATTGTAGTAATGATCAGTGATCTCTGTAAAGGGTCATGGTCTAATTGCCCAGAGAAATGCATAAGCATATAAGGAGACATTCTCTATTCCAAGGAGCTTACAGACTAAGATGACAAGCTATCTCAAAAGCCAGTGGTGTATATAACAATTAATTATGGACCTGTGTATATAAGCATATATATTTGAAAACTTACACTGTGAAATCCATAAGTTCACATTTTGAAATATACCGCATTCTCCTCTGTGAGTGTAAATATATATATTCACACTCGTACTATATAATGCTCCATTTAATTTTTTAGATAAACTATGCCCCATCCCTGGATGTCTTCAAGGCCAGGCTGCATGTGGCTTTGAGCAACCTGGTCTACTGCAAGGTGTCCCTGCCCATGGCAGGGGGGCTGGAACTAGATGATCTTTAAGGTCCCTTCCAACCCTAACCATTCTATGATTCTATGATTCTATATCTAATTCTTCTCATGTCTCCTGATGAGCTAACATCTTGTAGGAAGCATTTCTTGACTGATGTCAGAATACAGAACTTTTTCTGGTTTTAGATAAAAGTGTTTCACCTAAGTGAGATGTCATGGAAGCAGCAAGAAAAATAGTTTGGGGAAAAGCAAACAGGATCAGTATGATGTTTAAAACAACAAGGCAAAGACGATGAATTAAGAGACAAAACAGAGGTAGCTTGTAGATCTGTCATGAGCCTTGAAGGTCAGAATATGAAACGTTACTTTGGGTAACCTAAATTGGTATTTTATCCCTTTGTTTTCACTGAAGAAATTCAAGCAATCAAATAGCAACAGACGACTTCCCTCTCTTATTGTGAATATTGAAAATCAAAATTACTTTTGATTTTACATCTTATTAATCATTATCTCAGTGGCATTTCTTATGGCAAGTAGTTTGGTAATATAATCTGAATTAATAAAAGGCAACATATTTTATTAAAAACCTGAAATTTAAAAAAAGGGATTTATCCTGCCAGGTTCACACACCGTATAGCTATGACTTCAGTATTCTGTCGGCTCTATTTTATCTGAAAGCTTCTGCAGTGAATGCTAGGTTCTGGAGTTTCACATTAGTAACTTTATCAAGACCACTGATGATTTTGCAAAAAGAAATTTTAAAGTTTGCATGAAATGTTTATTCTGAGTATGTAAGAATTTTCAACAGGAAAAGTATGTGAATGTGCACTTGATGAAAATATTATATTAACAAATTCTGTGTTTAATTTTGTGAACTACATGAAGAAATACTTAATCTCTGGAGACTTTTGTAGACCTATGCCATACTTGTTAAAAGAATATTAGCACCTTTATGTATTCTGGGTTCAATTCTGCAAGTCTTGATCAGGTTAAAAACTATTAACTTCTGCAGAAAATTGCGCTCCGGATTGGCAAGGAAAAAAATGTACTTGGCATAAAATGTCTGAACATAGTTGCCTGACATCTGGCACCTGAGTGAGTGGCCTAATCCCAGGCACAAGGAAATAAACAGGTTTCATTTCTTGGACAGTAAACTTTAGCTCAAAATGCATGGACATTCTGGTGGGATTTTTTTGTTTGTTTCTTTTTTTTAAACACTGAACACTTTAAAATCCCATAAACTCAGTGCTTCTGAATGTCAGCCATATTTGCTGATATTCTTATTTTTACTGTGTTTGTCTTTCAACTGCAGTATTTAATAATACAATCCATTTCTCCATACTCTTAAATTTTCTGCTAGCTAATGGACCAACTTAGATAGTTGATCTATAGCAAAACTTTATATCATAAAAGAAATGCATCAATAAATTTGAGTCCCATCATTGCCATTCCAACAAGAATCAAGGAATGAATACCCTGAAATTAGTTCATAAACTGTTAACGTGTTGAGATCTGCATTTTCTCTTGTGTATTCCCAAACTTGTTGTGCCCTTTGGAAAAGAAAATAATTGGTTTTGACATTATTTGACTGACTTGATCCAAGCAGGCCATAATTACAGTGCTGATCAGGTTTCCATGGACTGGTTGCATTCAAGTAGGAATACAACATGTGGAAACACGATGGTTAATCGCAAACAGATACACTACACAGATTTCTTTTTCTCCAATTCTCATTCTATGCTTCACTTTACCTCAGATTTACAACTGTGTAAAGGTGAAAAAACATAACAACAATGTAATTACCACTGGAAAAAAGCTGCTAGTAGCAGTTGCAGAGGAGCTGTCACTGCTTAAATACTATTTAAACATACAAAAAAGTACTTGCATATCTTTTGGTCAGTACAGAATCAGTTAATCAGTTTTCTAATTCTTATTTAAGAGGAAAAAAAACCCAAAACAACAAAAAACCCAAAACAAAACACAAACCCACAAAAAAACCCCACAGCACAGCAGAAGGAAGACAAGGCCTCTTTTCTCCTGTGAGACATTTGTCAGACTTATGAATGCCAAGATGCAAAACATGAAAAAAATCTTTGGGGGAGGGTTGTTTGATTCGTTGTGTCTAGTCAATGTAACTTTCAGTGACCCAACAAAGTAACGGAGGGAGAAGATTAACTGAAAAACTCTGGTAATCCAAAGGAGAGAGAGTGAAGCAGGGCTTATAATAAATAAAACTTTGTCACAGTTGAAGTAGAAGATGAAAATAGGATGACATAAAACTATAATTTTAAGAGACAAGAAAAATAAAAAAAAATTGGATATCCAATTACCATGATGATTCCTGAAATTTTGTTCCAGTAGTAGTAGGAGCACAGAAAAGGTTAGAGGATAAGAACCAATGGGCATAAGAACTGTATTTAATTTTAAAAAGTATAACTCATAGTCATACTGGATAGGAGGCAATTGGAAATTATAAGAGTAAGAATTGGACCTCTAGGATTCTAATTTACAATCTTGATGAGGTCTTTATTGGATGTTACACTGCTTCTGAAAATCCACTGGGAGAATAGTAACTACTCAGGTATCATCAAAAGTGAGATCAACTTACTAACACTGAATCTACTTGGCTAACTACACACGAAGGCCAAACAAAAGGCAGGTCTATGCAGAAAGAGTATGTAAATGCAGTTGTTATTATTTATATTATCATTATCCCTAATAGCTTGATTAAAGCCAACTATTCATTATGAGAGGTGGTGTACAAACAAGACTTCAAGGTACAAAATAGTGTCAAAAGATGACTCATGTATGTGTACTTCAAGTCAAGAGGCAAAACGAAGACATTGAGGAAAATTAATAAACCGGTCGCAGTGTTATGTTCACCTCACCCCAGCTGCTGAACAGGTTGGTGGTGTTTCTAGGAGGTATTGCTGGTGAAGGCCCCAAAAGGAAGACCTGGTAAGGGAATCAAGAAGCTCTGAGAAGTGTAGACTTATATACGGGCTGATCAGAGGAAGTTTCTATTTTTACAGAAAAAAAAAAAAGATGGAGTAACGTGGATAGATCACAGAAGCTCTTGGGAATGAAGGCAAGGTACTTTACACTGACAATTGACTGTAATGAAGGAGGAGTGGGTGGATGGATTAATAAAGCAGGTTAATGCGATCAAATACTCAGGTAGGAAAAAGACCTCTACAGCAACTGGCTGAATGGAATATGACATATGTAGGCATCTGTACATATGAATATTTACTTCAAGGCTGTGCTCAAGTTATGGCTACAGACTTGACATCAACATGGTTTTGATTTTTTCTTGACACAGTAATCCTGGAAACTGAGGAGTTTTCTGTTGTTCTTTTTTTTATTTTTAATTCAAAACAACTCAACGCCGCAGAAACCATTAATTTAAAATAGAGGATTCTCCTGTAAAAAATCAATGAAATTTAAATTAATTTGATACATTTTTGATTGCTGATGTAATTTTTAAATTATTGTAGCTAAATTTTTAGACCCAGATCCTGGTTTTATGTGTATTTATAAGAGAGAAGGGAAGAATAGTATTGCAAATAAAGCAAGATCAAAGTAGAGGTTTATGAATTAGTTTCAATGCAAGCAAATATATTTTCTTTCTAAAAAGCTCTTTAGAAATTCACCACGCAAGATGGAGTTCTTGCACAACTCACAGAAATAGATTACACTTTAATTTGCAGAAAATATTAGCAAATGATTTGACAAGTGTTTTTTTCTTTTTTTTTTTAAATTTTTCCTTTTTTTTTTTTACAATTTCTTGAAGCCTTTTTTCTTTCTTTCCTTCACAAACACATTTTATTTTTTAGGATGTAATTTTTTCTTTGGAATTCAAGATTTCTGAATTCTGTCCAATATAATTTGTATGCTGTAAATCTGTTCACTTTGATAGTGAAAGAAAAAAAGCATAAACTAAAACTTTGTTGTATTTTCTTTGTTAAAAAAGCACTTTTGATCCTTATATTGCATTGAATTTTGTTTAAGGTCATTGGTGTCAATTACATGTTTCAGAAGCTAACTAACCCTACAAAAACACACACACTTTCTTGGTACTTTTTTAGTTAACTGTAGCTAATGGTTTTGTAGATTGTGACTGACATAAGTCAAATGATGTAGCTATTGTTGCAAGTGCACCACTCTCTCTTCCCAGATCTCACAGTGATACTTGTTATTTTCCGTTTGAGTGGCTCATTTTCAGGAACATGCTGAGCACAAGATCATGAAACAAGAATTTTCAGTGAAATCCAAGTCTCACACTGAATTTTGGCACCACAGTGATGAACATAGATTGTGAGAATACTCACAAGAATTTACATGAACTCATGAACTCAGACTAGACCAAGATTAAGAAGAAACCATCTGGGGCTTTTTTTATAAGCCAGATGTAGATACAGATTTAAACATATATTTTCTAATGTAACCTGCAAATTTCCCTTTTTTCCTGTTCCCTACTTAGTCTGTGCTTTGCTTCTCTATGTTTTTATGGAAATGCTGTATCTTTGCTCTTTCTAGTTTAAGATACTCTTTTAAATGTTGCCATTTCAAAGCTCATTATGTAGTTAGAAAGTGGAATACATACAAAGGTGTTGAAGAACTAACTCTGCAGAGATTTATCATACCTTTGATTGACTGGGGAAATGACTTTCAGTTGACATCTGAGCCAACAAGTTAGCTGAAATAAAATTTTGCTTAATACCTTTGCATCAATAATCCAGGCACAGCATCATTGATTGAGAAAGTCTGATCAATAGAGTATTACTGACTGCCTAACTGTAACTTTGCCAGACTTTTTTGTTAATTCTGCTGATGACCTTCGTACCACTGCTTTTCAGGTTCACCATTTTTTTCTCTTTGAAATTCAATTTGCTCCATTTGCTATTATTTAAGGAATTTACACATCCCATTGATCTCATTCCACCTGGTACAATATGAGTTTAGGATATAAAAGGTTGTGCTTGCTTGGGACAAAACTTCTGTAGCCCCAAATTAGAATCTTTCTGAGGAACCTTGGGGAAGACATAATCCATGGGAATCAAAAAGGGGAATGTAAATAATTTATTTTAACTCTGTGGATACTGTGGCATTTTCATTTCAATAGTTACATTCAGTGTAGATGAAGTAACAAGTGAAAAGGGAATAATAATCTCAACCAGTCCCAGATGTTTATCATTCAAGAATAAAAAAATTATTACAGAAATAATGAAAAAGATTCCAAATACTAACTAATCACTCACATAGGAACCCTCCATTCTGTCCTTTTTAATATTTTCTCTCTCAGTCCATTTTCATTGTGATTTATATTAGCCCTTGTTTATGTCTTCGTGACATCCTTCAAGCTACCTCCATTCAAACGGTGATGGAACAAAACAACTATTTATTTGAAAGTTATTTAGCAATTTGGGATTGCTTCATTCAGTATCCCCTCAGAATACATAATGTTTTCCTTACACACAGACAAGGCTGAATGCAATGTCTAGATGTATTTGTCTTATCTGACTATGTGTTAAGAAAAACGCACTGTTAGTTGGCTACTACTCTGATATGTATTTCTAGGCTATTATTTCATAGTTACAGAGATTTTAAAAGCAAAATATGCTAAAAAATGTCCATTTTTCTGTGATTGCCCTATTAGCATATTATACTTTGCAGAACATACATTCCATCTAGTTCTATATAATTTTCCGATATGTGGAACTAGATCCAGTGCTAGATATGTGGAGCATGTAATGCAGCACAGGGCAAGGAGGCTAGTAAACTGGTTTATTCTGAGGCTGGCTGCTCCCAAGTCTCGATTTAGAGCTCTTCAGGGGCCCAAGAAGCTCCAAGTTAAAAACTGTCTTGTTAAAATGAGGACAGCCTTAATTTTTCACTTGATATCCTATGGCGGGTCCACCCATCATTACAAGGCCTTCCATAGTTAAGGAATCTTCCCACCACTGGCTATAAAAATTTTCTGAGTGCCTTTCTACTAGCTGCATAGCACAAAACATCTTTAATATTCTGTCTGGCCAGAAAATACAGGCCTTCCTAGCAAAAGGGTATCATATTACTCTGTTAATCTGCTTGACCTTGATTTTAGAATGAGATGAAGGCATCTGTATTCCATTTAACGTACTAAAGAAAATGTCACGTCTTGGAACATGACCAGATTTACCCGCTTTCCCACCTATCTGAGCACTGTCTAAGTGCAAAAGGCAAATAAACTTGACTATTAGTGTTTACATGATTCAGGCTTGAAGGGAGATATGCTATAGGATTCTTTAAAAGTAAATTAAGCTGTGAGAGATGCCATTCAGGTTAATATTAATATTAAAGTTTAGAAAAGGCAGGGACATCACTGAAACTTGATAGACGTATATGATGTATTATATAATGTTATTAGCTCCAGAACAACGTTCATTCGTACTTCATGTTAACATATCAAAATGCATGTTACTCAAAGCATTTTCATTTAAGGGTTCAATAGCTGCTGTAAACAAAAAGTAATAGAACTATAATATATTAACCCATAAATAATGAAAGAAAAAACCGGGTACATTGACAAATTCTAAATATTATGTGGATTTGTTTCTCAAAATTAATTCTATTTACCTGAAATATATAGAGAAAATGACAGTCATGTAGTGTTATACAACTTAACTTTTTTTCAGAAATATTCAACTTAAAAAAAACCCTGCCTTATGTGTTCGGTAGACTAATCAGACCATCTTTAATACTTCATTACCCAATTAATGTTAAACTATTATTGTATGCTGTCATAAGGTGAGACAACTGGTAAATATACTAAAGCTTGCTGTTTCAACAAAGTCACAATAAACGGAATGGTACTAGAAGTGGGAATTAACTTGAAACTTGATTAGAGAATGAAATGCATCCTGTTGAAAAAATATTTGGAAGCAGATCTATAGAAAGTAGTTAATTTATAAAATCCTTAGTTAAAGACAAACACATTGCTAAAACTGATAATTTACATGATTTTTCTTGATATTATACTTCATCTGTTCTTAAAAATCAGGCATCTATTTTTGAGCTTAACATTCTGGTACCTTTCAGATATTCAAGCTATCTGAAGAGAAATAGAAAGCTAAAAACCACAGAAGAGGTGGAAGGTTGTATGTCAGAAAGTTCCCAGATGTGCACTGTGTCTCCAGAATAATCTATTTCTGGCCAGTTACTTTTGAAAAATTCCTTAAATCTTGGAAATGGTTAAAATACTTTGTGATGTAGGGTTAAGGTAATATTTAAATGCTTTTAGTCACAGTGTTGACATAGTAAATGAAAGTATAGTAATGCCATTTTGTTGATCATTTAATCAGAGCAAAGTATGTCCCATTTATCAAATTTTATTGTATCTATCTAATGCCTAATTAGGAATATAAATAGAATTTAGCAAGTCCTGGGGAGAGTGGATGGTGCAACGCTCCTCTCTACTGAAGTCTTATTTGAAATGGTTTTAATTATGGAACATGTTTTAGTGCTGTGTAATAGTAAAACAGTAGGGTCTGTGGCAATACTTCTTGGCACAAATTGGTCTAAATGCTGGATTCTAACCAGGAGTGATGTCTACTGTAATGTGGTTTTTTTCTTCTATCTTGTTGTATTTGTTTTTACATTAAGCTTTAGGATATGCGGTATTTGAAAAGTGCTACTGAAGTCAGTAGGTAAATAAGACATGGACTGGTAAAACCTGCAATTCCAGGATCTGACTCTAATTTCTTGAAAACTTTGCAATGCTGTTTCCTGGGCTGGCCATTTCTTAGAATCAAAATCATAGAATGGTTTAGATTGGAAGGGACCTCAAAGACCACCTAGTTCCCCCC